>NC_091351.1:15446523-15461523 GCF_038502225.1 Cherax quadricarinatus | reverse complement strand
CCTACCTACTGCTAGTTGACTCATACTAGTTGACTAACACCCTGGTACCTACCTACTGCTAGTTGACTCATACTAGTTGACTAACACCCTGGTACCTACCTACTGCTAGTTGACTCATACTAGTTGACTAACACCCTGGTACCTACCAACTGCTAGGTGACTCATACTTGTTGACTAACACCCTGGTACCTACCTACTGCTAGTTGACTCATACTAGTTGACTAACACCCTGGTACCTACCTACTGCTAGTTGACTCATACTAGTTGACTAACACCCTGGCACCTACCTACTGCTAGTTGACTCATACTAGTTGACTAACACCCTGGTACCTACCTACTGTTAGTTGACTCATACTAGTTGACTAACACCCTGGTACCTACCTACTGCTAGTTGACTCATACTAGTTGACTAACACCCTGGTACCTACCAACTGCTAGGTGACTCATACTTGTTGACTAACACCCTGGTACCTACCTACTGCTAGTTGACTCATACTAGTTGACTAACACCCTGGTACCTACCTACTGCTAGTTGACTCATACTAGTTGACTAACACCCTGGTACCTACCTACTGCTAGCTGACTCATGCTAGTTGACTAACACCCTGGTACCTACCAACTGCTAGGTGACTCATATTTGTTGACTAACACCCTGGCACCTACCTACTGCTAGTTGACTCATACTGTTTGACTTACACTTTGGTACCTACCTACTACTAGGTGACACACTAGTTGACTATCACCCAGCTACCTCCCTACTGCTAGGTGACTCACACTAGCTGACTATCACCTAGGTACCTACCTACCTACTACTAGGTGACTCACATTAGTTGACTAACACCCAGGTGCATATCTACTGCTTGGTGACTCACACTAGTTGACTATCACCCAGGTACCTACCTACCTACTGCTAGGTGACTCACACTAGTTGACTAAACCCTAGGTACCTACCTACTGCTAGGTGACTCACACTAATTGACTAATACCCAGGTACATATCAACTGCTAGATGATTCACACTAGTTGACTAGCACCCAGGTACCTACCTACTGCTAGGTGACTCACACTAGTTGACTAACCCCCAGGTACCTACCTACTGCTAGGTGACTCACAGTAGTTGACTAGCACCCAGGTACCTACCTACTGCTAGGTGACTCACACTAGTTGACAGGAAATTTCAAGTCAAGCGACTTTCGTGGTACGTTTCAGGATTGCTTTTTAAAACAGTTTGTGACAGAATCAACTAGAGGAAATAACCCGCTTGACTTGGTTCTTGCCAACAGGGAATCACTAGTTAATAATCTTGAGGTTAATGATAAGCCTGGGGAAAGTGATCACAAATCACTCAGTTTTAATATATCATGGGATTTCCCTAATAATGGAAATCTAGTCTCTGTCGTCCGGCCAGCTTGGCCGTCACGGCCTGCGAGGCCGTCATGGCCACGCTGGCGGAAGATTCGTCTGTAAAAATTTGCGCTTGTGGTCACAGTGGTGCCTATGCTAATCTCCCTATGGTGTTTATATATACCTAGTTGGATGAATCTTACATTAGCAAGCTGGCCCAGTGGCTAGTGTGTCGGAGTTTTATGACTCTCTGATCGCGGGTTCTATCCCCGCCCGTGGTATGGTTTAATTCTATATATCCTTGGTTAGGCCTCATTTAGACTATGCTGCACAGTTCTGGTCACCGTATTACAGAATGGATATAAATGCTCTGGAAAACGTACAGAGGAGGATGACAAAGATGATCCCATGTATCAGAAATCTTCCCTATGAGGATAGACTGAGGCCCTGAATCTGCACTCTCTCGAAAGGCGTAGAATTAACGATATTATGACTGAGGTGTATAAATGGAAAACAGGAATTAATAAAGGGGATGTAAATAGCGTGCTAAAAATATCTAGCCAAGACAGGACTCGGAGCAATGGTTTTAAGTTGGAAAAATTCAGATTCAGGAAGGATATAGGAAAGTACTGGTTTGGTAATAGAGTTGTGGATGAGTGGAACAAACTCCCGAGTACCGTCATGGACGCTAAAGCGTTGTGTAGTTTGAAAAATAGGTTAGATAAATACATGAACGGGTGTGAGTGGGTGTGAGTTGGACCTGACTAGCTTATGCTACTAGTCCTGATGCCGTACTGCTTCCTTAAGTGAATGTGACTTGACCTGACTAGGTTGGGTCATTGGCTTAAGCCGGTAAGAGACTTGAACCTGTCTCGCATTGGTCAGTAGGCCTGCTGCAGTGTTCTTTCCTATGTTCTTATGTTTTTACCTGCCTACTGCTAGGTGACTCACGCTAGGTGACTGACACCTAGGTACCTACCCATTTCTAGGTGCTCACATTAGGTGACTGGCACCAAGATACCTACCTACTGCTGGATGACTCACGCTAGGTTACAACCGCCCAGGTACCTGCCTACTGCTACATGACTCACACTAGGCGACTAATACCTAGGTACCTACCTATTTTTAGGTAACTCACACTAGCTGACTGACACCCAGGTATCTCCTGCTGCTAGCTGACTCACACTAGGTGACTGACATCCAGGTACCTGGCTACTGCTAGGTGATTCACACTAGTTGACTAACACCCAGGTACCTGCGTGCTGCTAGATGACTCACATTAGGTGACTGACATCCAGGTACCTGGCTACTGCTAGATGACTCGCACTAGGTAACTGACACCCAGGTACCAGCCAACAGCTAGTTGACTAACACCCAGGGACCTGCCTACTGCTAGGTGACTGACACTAGTTGACTAACACCCAGGTACCTATCTACTTCTAGGTGACTCACACAAGTTGGTTGACACAAAGGTACCTGCCTGCTGCTAGATGCCTCACACTAGTTTACTAACACCCAGGTACCTACCTACTGTTAGGTGATTCACACTATTTGACTAACACTCAGGTACCTGCCTACTGCTAGATGACTCACACTAAGTGACTAACACCCAGGTACCTACCTACTCCTAGGTGACTCACATGGGATGACAACCATCCAGGCGCCTACATACTGTTAGGCGACTCACACTAGTAGACTGACACCCAGGTACCTACCTACTGCTAGTTGACTCACACTAGGTGAGTACCACCCGGGTACCTACCTACTTCTACGTGACTCACACTAAGTGATTACCATTCAGGTACCTACCTACTAGTAGGTACCTCACCTAGATACCTACCTATTTCTAGGTGAGTCAATGTAGGTGACTACCACCCTAGTGCCTACCTACTGATAAGTGACCAGATATGTATCGCTAGAGCAAAGATTGAACCAAGGTGCTTCCGGTTGAGCTCTAGCACCAATGCCACACTCAAGATGGTCTTGAGAAAAGGGAAAATTGTCCTGGTTAACTTAAGGTTACGATAAAGGACAGTGAAGTTAACAGTCATTGTGTTTGGCAAATAGATTTCTCTTGTGTAAAGTCTTCCTGTGTTGTGTGTGTACTGGTCTAGTGTTGCTGTCTTCCCCTGTCTTCCTGTGTTGTGTGTGTACTGGTCTAGTGTTGCTGTCTTCCCCTGTCTTCCTGTGTTGTGTGTGTACTGGTCTAGTGTTGCTGTCTTCCCCTGTCTTCCTGTGTTGTGTGTGTACTGGTCTAGTGTTGCTGTCTTCCCCTGTCTTCCTGTGTTGTGTGTGTACTGGTCTAGTGTTGCTGTCTTCCCCTGTCTTCCTGTGTTGTGTGTGTACTGGTCTAGTGTTGCTGTCTTCCCCTGTCTTCCTGTGTTGTGTGTGTACTGGTCTTGTGTTGCTGTCTTCCCTGTCTTCCTGTGTTGTGTGTGTACTGGTCTAGTGTTGCTGTCTTCCCCTGTCTTCCTGTGTTGTGTGTGTACTGGTCTAGTGTTGCTGTCTTCCCCTGTCTTCCTGTGTTGTGTGTGTGCTGGTCTAGTGTTGCTGTCTTCCCCTGTCTTCCTGTGTTGTGTGTGTACTGGTCTTGTGTTGCTGTCTTCCCCTGTCTTCCTGTGTTGTGTGTGTACTGGTCTAGTGTTGCTGTCTTCCCCTGTCTTCCTGTGTTGTGTGTGTACTGGTCTAGTGTTGCTGTCTTCCCCTGTCTTCCTGTGTTGTGTGTGTGCTGGTCTAGTGTTGCTGTCTTCCCCTGTCTTCCTGTGTTGTGTGTGTGCTGGTCTAGTGTTGCTGTCTTCCCCTGTCTTCCTGTGTTGTGTGTGTGCTGGTCTAGTGTTGCTGTCTTCCCCTGTCTTCCTGTGTTGTGTGTGTGCTGGTCTAGTGTTGCTGTCTTCCCCTGTCTTCCTGTGTTGTGTGTGTACTGGTCTAGTGTTGCTGTCTTCCCCTGTCTTCCTGTGTTGTGTGTGTGCTGGTCTAGTGTTGCTGTCTTCCCCTGTCTTCCTGTGTTGTGTGTGTACTGGTCTAGTGTTGCTGTCTTCCCCTGTCTTCCTGTGTTGTGTGTGTACTGGTCTAGTGTTGCAGTCTTCCCCTGTCTTCCTGTGTTGTGTGTGTACTGGTCTAGTGTTGCTGTCTTCCCCTGTCTTCCTGTGTTGTGTGTGTACTGGTCTAGTGTTGCTGTCTTCCCCTGTCTTCCTGTGTTGTGTGTGTACTGGTCTAGTGTTGCTGTCTTCCCCTGTCTTCCTGTGTTGTGTGTGTACTGGTCTAGTGTTGCTGTCTTCCCCTGTCTTCCTGTGTTGTGTGTGTACTGGTCTAGTGTTGCTGTCTTCCCCTGTCTTCCTGTGTTGTGTGTGTACTGGTCTAGTGTTGCTGTCTTCCCCTGTCTTCCTGTGTTGTGTGTGTACTGGTCTAGTGTTGCTGTCTTCCCCTGTCTTCCTGTGTTGTGTGTGTACTGGTCTAGTGTTGCTGTCTTCCCCTGTCTTCCTGTGTTGTGTGTGTACTGGTCTAGTGTTGCTGTCTTCCCCTGTCTTCCTGTGTTGTGTGTGTACTGGTCTAGTGTTGCTGTCTTCCCCTGTCTTCCTGTGTTGTGTGTGTACTGGTCTAGTGTTGCTGTCTTCCCCTGTCTTCCTGTCTTGTGGGTGTACTGGTCTAGTGTTGCTGTTTTCCCTTGTTTTCCTGTCTTGTGTGTGTACTGGTCTAGTGTTACTATCTTCCCCTGTCTTCCTGTCTTGTGTGTGTACTGGTCTAGTGTTGCTGTCTTCCCCTGTCTTAGTGTCTTGTGTGTGTACTGGTCTAGTGTTGCTGTCTTCCCCTGTCTTCCTGTCTTGTGTGTGTACTGGTCAAGTGTTGCTGTCTTCCTCTGTCTTCCTGTCTTGTGTGTGTACTGGTCTAGTGTTGCTGTCTTCCCTTGTGTTCCTGTCTTGTGTGTGTACTGGTCTAGTGTTGCTGTCTTCCCTTGTCTTCCTGTCTTGTGTGTGTACTGGTCTAGTGTTGCTATCTTCCCCTGTCTTCCTGTCTTGTGTGTGTACTGATCTAGTGTTCCTGTCTTCCCCTGTCTTCCTGTTTTGGGTGTGTACTGGTCTAGTGTTGCTGTCTTCCCCTGTCTTCCTGTCTTGTGTGTGTACTGGTCTAGTTTTGCTGTCTTCCCCTGTCTCCCAGTCTTGTGTGTGTACTGATCTAGTGTTGAACATTAAAATGGTATAAAATACCGACAGATTGTTAGGTAAGACACATATGCAACAGTTAGGTATCTTTATTTCGAAACGTTTCGCCTACACAGTAGGCTTCTTCAGTCGAGTACAGAAAAGTTGATAGAAGCAGAAGATACTTGAAGACGATGTAATCAGTCCATCACCCTTAAAGTTTTGAGGTGGTCAGTCCCTCAGTCTGGAGAAGAGCATTGTTCCGTTGTCTGAAACAATTGTTTCAGACAACGGAACAATGCTCTTCTCCAGACTGAGGGACTGACCACCTCAAAACTTTAAGGGTGATGGACTGATTACATCGTCTTCAAGTATCTTCTGCTTCTATCAACTTTTCTGTACTCGACTGAAGAAGCCTACTGTGTAGGCGAAACGTTTCGAAATAAAGATACCTAACTGTTGCATATGTGTCTTACCTAATGATCTAGTGTTGCTGTCTTCCCCTGTCTTCCTATCTTGTGTGTGTATTGATCAAGTGCTGCTGCCTTCCCCTGTCTTCCTGTCTTGTGTGTGTACTGGTCTAATGTTGCTGTCTTTCCCTGTCTTCCTGTCTTGTGTGTGTACTGGTCTAGAGTTGCTTTCTTACCCTGTCTTCCTGTCTTCTGTGTGTACTGGTCTAGTGTTGCTGTCTTCACCTGTCTTCCTGCCTTGTGTGTGTACTGGTCTAGTGTTGCTGTCTTCCCCTGTATCCCAGTCTTGTGGGTGTACTGATCTAGTAGTTGCTGTCTTCCCCTGTCTTCCTATCTTGTGTGTGTATTGATCAAGTGTTGCTGTCTTCCCCTGTCTTCCTCTCTTGTGTGTGTACTGGTCTAGTGTCGCTGTCTTCCCTTGTCTTCCTGTCTTGGGTGTGTACTGGTCTTGTGTTGCTGGCTCTCCCTGTCTGCCTCTCTCGTGTGTGTACTGGTCTTGTGTGGTCTTGGGTTGCTGTCTTTTTCTCACAAACAGCTCAAAACACAATTATCCTAAACAGATTAACTCTCACCACTCACCACACACCACTCACCATTCACCACACACCACTCACTCCCCACTACTCACCACTCAATAACCACCACTTGCCACTCACGACTCACCACTCATCACCCACCACTCACCACCCACTACCCACCACTCACTACTTACCATCCACCACTAAACACCCGCCACTCACTATCCACCACTAACTCCCCATCACCCACCACTCACCACCAAACCCCACTCACCATCTCCCACCACACACCACTCTCCACCTATCACCACCCACCACTCTCCACCTATCACCACCCACCACCTACAATCCCCCACCAACCACCAATCACCATCCACCCTCGTCCAGGCTGTCACAGCATCTACTACCCTCATCCAGGCTGTCACAGCTATTACTACCCTCGTCCAGGCTGTCTCACCACCAACCTCCACCCACCACCCACCATTCACTACGTATCACAACCCACCACCTACAATAACCCACCACTCACCACCCACCACTCACTACCTACATCCACCCACCATCCACCACCCACCACTCACTACCTACCTCCACCCACCAATCACCACCCACCACTCACCACCCACCACTCACAACCCACCACTCACTACCTACCACCACCCACCACTCATCACCCACCACTCATCACCCACCACTCACCACCCACCACTCACAACCCACCACTCACTACCTACCACCACCCACCACTCATCACCCACCACTCATCACCCACCACTCACCACCCACCACTCACAACCCACCACTCACCACCCACCACTCACTACCTACCACCACCCACCACTCATCACCCACCACTCACTACCTACCTCCACCCACCACTCACCACCCACCACTCACTACCTACCTCCACCCACCACTCACCACCCACCACTCACTACCTACCACCACCCACCACTCACCACCCACCACTCACCACCCACCACTCACTAATTACCACCACCCACCACTCACCACCCACTACTCACTTCCTACCACCATCCACCACTCACCACCCACCACTCACTACCTACCACCACCCACCACTCACCACCCACCACTCACTACCTACCTCCACCCACCACTCACCACTCACCTCTCACTACCTACCACCACTCACTACCTACCTCCACCCACCACTCACCACACACCACTCACTACCTACCTCCACCCACCACTCACCACCCACCACTCACCACCCACCACTCACTACCTACCTCCACCCACCACTCACCACCCACCACTCACCACCCACCACTCACTACCTACCTCCACCCACCACTCACCACCCACCACTCACTACCCACCTCCACCCACCACTCACTACCTACCTCCACTCACCACTCACTACCCACCACCCACCACTCACCACTCTCACGTGCGTTGGGCTGTAACATCAGACAGGGAGACTGCCCGTCTCCAAGCTGTGAGTACACCTCACTCCGTAGACTTCCTCCAAACAGTTCCCATTTCGGCAGTGAGAACACGCCTCGACCCTAAGACCCTCCGTATTGCAGTGACTCTGAACCTTGCTACCCCAATTCACACGGAATATACGTGTATTTGCAGCGATGCGCAAGCCAACCAATTTGGTCTACATGGTTTTAACTGTTCCAGAACCAAGGACTGGCAAGCAAGACACAATGAAGTCAACGACATCATAAAGAGAACCCTTGCTACAGCTCGATGCCTAGCCGAGAGAGAGCCCCGATCACTAACAGCCAACAATACCCACAACCCAGCAAACCGCCCCAACAGGATCACCATCTATCCCTGGAAGAATGGCAAGCTCTTAGCATGGGACTATACCTGTGTGTCCACACTGGCTGACACCTACATCCATCACAGTGTAGGGCGATAGGGAGGAGCTGCTGACCATAGGGAGGAGTACAAGATCAGCAAGTACAGGGACATAAGCCAACTCGCCTCTCACTGACATGTTAATATGAAAGATGTTATGTGGCGGCAGCAGCTGTCTATAGAACAGCTGACTGTGGAGTACACCTCAGCTGTCTTTTCCCATGTCAATCTTGTCACTTCAATCTTGTCACTTAAGTCTTGTCACTCCAGTCTTGTCACTCCAGTCTTGTCACTTCAGTCTTGTCACTCCAGTCTTGTCACTTCAGTCTTGTCACTTCAGTCTTGTCACTTCAGTCTTGTCACTCCAATCTTGTCACTTCAGACTTGTCACTTCAGTCTTGTCACACCAGTCTTGTCACTTCAGTCTTGTCACTCCAGTCTTGTCACTCCAATCTTGTCACTTCAGTCTTGTCACTCCAGTCTTGTCACTTCAGTCTTGTCACTTCAGTCTTGTCACTCCAGTCTTGTCACTTCAATCTTGTCACTCCAATCTTGTCACTTCAGTCTTGTCACTCCAGTCTTGTCACTTCAGTCTTGTCACTTCAGTCTTGTCACTCCAGTCTTGTCACTTCAGTCTTGTCACTCCAGTCTTGTCACTTCAGTCTTGTCACTTCCGTCTTGTCACTCCAGTCTTGTCACTCCAGTCTTGTCACTTCAGTCTTGTCACTCCAGTCTTGTCACTTCAGTCTTGTCACTTCAGTCTTGTCACTTCAGTCTTGTCACTCCAATCTTGTCACTTCAGTCTTGTCACTCCAGTCTTGTCACTTCAGTCTTGTCACTTCCGTCTTGTCACTCCAGTCTTGTCACTCCAGTCTTGTCACTTCAGTCTTGTCACTTCAGTCTTGTCACTCCAATCTTGTCACTTCAGTCTTGTCACTCCAGTCTTGTCACTTCAGTCTTGTCACTTCAGTCTTGTCACTCCAGTCTTGTCACTTCAGTCTTGTCACTCCAGTCTTGTCACTTCAGTCTTGTCACTCCAGTCTTGTCACTCCAGTCTTGTCACTCCAGTCTTGTCACTTCAGTCTTGTCACTCCAATCTTGTCACTTCAGTCTTGTCACTCCAGTCTTGTCACTTCAGTCTTGTCACTTCCGTCTTGTCACTCCAGTCTTGTCACTCCAGTCTTGTCACTTCAGTCTTGTCACTTCAGTCTTGTCACTCCAATCTTGTCACTTCAGTCTTGTCACTCCAGTCTTGTCACTTCAGTCTTGTCACTTCAGTCTTGTCACTCCAGTCTTGTCACTTCAGTCTTGTCACTTCCGTCTTGTCACTCCAGTCTTGTCACTCCAGTCTTGTCACTTCAGTCTTGTCACTCCAGTCTTGTCACTTCAGTCTTGTCACTTCAGTCTTGTCACTTCAGTCTTGTCACTCCAGTCTTGTCACTTCAGTCTTGTCACTCCAGTCTTGTCACTTCAGTCTTGTCACTTCAGTCTTGTCACTCCAGTCTTGTCACTTCAGTCTTGTCACTTCAGTCTTGTCACTCCAGTCTTGTCACTTCAGTCTTGTCACTCCAGTCTTGTCACTCCAGTCTTGTCATTCCAGTCTTGTCACTTCAGTCTTGTCACTCCAGTGTTGTCACTTCAGTCTTGTCACTCCAGTCTTGTCACTTCAGTGTTGTCACTCCAGTCTTGTCACTTCAGTGTTGTCACTTCAGTCTTGTCAGTCCAGTCTTGTCACTCCAGTTTTGTCACTCCAGTGTTGTCACTTCAGTCTTGTCACTTCAGTCTTGTCACTTCAGTCTTGTCACTCCAGTCTTGTCACTTCAGTCTTGTCACTCCAGTCTTGTCACTCCAGTCTTGTCACTTCAGTCTTGTCACTTCAGTCTTGTCACTTCAGTCTTGTCACTCCAGTCTTGTCACTTCAGTCTTGTCACTTCAGTCTTGTCACTCCAGTCTTGTCACTTCAGTCTTGTCACTCCAGTCTTGTCACTTCAGTCTTGTCACTCCAGTCTTGTCACTCCAGTCTTGTCACTTCAGTCTTGTCACTCCAGTCTTGTCACTTCAGTCTTGTCACTTCAGTCTTGTCTCTTCAGTCTTGTCGCTCCAGTCTTGTCACTCCAGTCTTGTCACTCCAGTGTTGTCACTTCAGTCTTGTCACTTCAGTCTTGTCACTCCAGTCTTGTCACTTCAGTCTTGTCACTCCAGTCTTGTCACTTCAGTCTTGTCACTCCAGTCTTGTCACTTCAGTCTTGTCACTTCAGTCTTCTCACTTCAGTCTTCTCACTTCAGTCTTGTCACTTCAGTCTTCTCACTTCAGTCTTGTCACTTCAGTCTTGTCACTTCAGTCTTGTCACTCCAGTCTTGTCACTCCAATCTTGTCACTTCAGTCTTGTCACTCCAGTCTTGTCACTTCAGTCTTCTCACTTCAGTCTTGTCACTTCAGTCTTGTCACTTCAGTCTTGTCACTCCAGTCTTGTCACTCCAATCTTGTCACTTCAGTCTTGTCACTTCAGTCTTGTCACTCCAGTCTTGTCACTCCAATCTTGTCACTTCAGTCTTGTCACTTCAGTCTTCTCACTTCAGTCTTGTCACTTCAGTCTTGTCACTTCAGTCTTGTCACTCCAGTCTTGTCACTCCAATCTTGTCACTTCAGTCTTGTCACTCCAGTCTTGTCACTTCAGTCTTGTCACTCCAATCTTGTCACTCCAGTCTTGTCACTCCAATCTTGTCACTTCGGTCTTGTCACTCCAGTCTTGTCACTCCAATCTTGTCACTTCAGTCTTGTCACTCCAGTCTTTTCACTTCAGTCTTGTCACTTCCGTCTTGTCACTCCAGTCTTGTCACTTCAGTCTTGTCACTCCAGTCTTGTCACTCCAGTTTTGTCACTCCAGTCTTGTCACTTCAGTCTTGTCACTTCAGTCTTGTCACTTCAGTCTTGTCACTCCAGTCTTGTCACTTCAGTCTTGTCACTTCAGTCTTGTCACTCCAGTCTTGTCACTTCAGTCTTGTCACTCCAGTCTTGTCACTCCAGTCTTGTCACTTCAGTCTTGTCACTTCAGTCTTGTCACTTCAGTCTTGTCACTTCAGTCTTGTCACTTCAGTCTTGTCACTCCAGTCTTGTCACTCCAGTCTTGTCACTTCAGTCTTGTCACTCCAGTCTTGTCACTCCAGTCTTGTCACTTCAGTCTTGTCACTCCAGTCTTGTCACTTCAGTCTTGTCACTCCAGTTTTGTCACTTCAGTTTTGTCACTCCAGTCTTGTCACTTCAGTCTTGTCACTTCAGTCTTGTCACTTCAGTCTTGTCACTCCAGTCTTGTCACTCCAGTCTTGTCACTTCAGTCTTGTCACTCCAGTCTTGTCACTTCAGTCTTGTCACTCCAGTCTTGTCACTTCAGTCTTGTCACTTCAGTCTTGTCACTCCAGTCTTGTCACTTCAGTCTTGTCACTTCAGTCTTGTCACTCCAGTCTTGTCACTCCAGTCTTGTCACTTCAGTCTTGTCACTTCAGTCTTGTCACTTCAGTCTTGTCACTTCAGTCTTGTCACTTCAGTCTTGTCACTTCAGTCTTGTCACTCCAGTCTTGTCACTTCAGTCTTGTCACTCCAGTCTTGTCACTTCAGTCTTGTCACTTCAGTCTTGTCACTCCAGTCTTGTCACTCCAGTCTTGTCACTTCAGTCTTGTCACTTCAGTCTTGTCACTTCAGTCTTGTCACTCCAGTCTTGTCACTCCAGTCTTGTCACTTCAGTCTTGTCACTCCAGTCTTGTCACTCCAGTCTTGTCACTTCAGTCTTGTCACTTCAGTCTTGTCACTTCAGTCTTGTCACTCCAGTCTTGTCACTCCAGTCTTGTCACTCCAGTCTTGTCACTTCAGTCTTGTCACTCCAGTCTTGTCACTTCAATCTTGTCACTTCAGTCTTCTCACTTCAGTCTTGTCACTCCAGTCTTGTCACTTCAGTCTTGTCACTTCAGTCTTCTCACTTCAGTCTTGTCACTCCAGTCTTGTCACTTCAGTCTTGTCACTTCAGTCTTCTCACTTCAGTCTTGTCACTCCAGTCTTGTCACTTCAGTCTTGTCACTTCAGTCTTATCACTCCAGTCTTGTCACTCCAGTCTTGTCACTTCAGTCTTGTCACTTCAGTCTTCTCACTTCAGTCTTGTCACTCCAGTCTTGTCACTTCAGTCTTGTCACTTCAGTCTTCTCACTTCAGTCTTGTCACTTCAGTCTTGTCACTCCAGTCTTGTCACTCCAGTCTTGTCACTTCAGTCTTATCACTCCAGTCTTGTCACTCCAGTCTTGTCACTTCAGTCTTATCACTCCAGTCTTGTCACTCCAGTCTTGTCACTTCAGTCTTGTCACTCCAGTCTTGTCACTTCAGACTTGTCACTCCAGTCTTGTCACTTCAGTCTTGTCACTCCAGTCTTGTCACTTCAGTCTTGTCACTTCAGTCTTCTCACTTCAGTCTTGTCACTCCAGTCTTGTCACTTCAGTCTTGTCACTTCGGTCTTGTCACTCCAGTCTTGTCACTTCAGTCTTGTCACTCCAGTCTTGTCACTCCAGTCTTGTCACTCCAGTCTTGTCACTTCAGTCTTGTCACTCCAGTCTTGTCACTCCAGTCTTGTCACTTCAGTCTTATCACTCCAGTCTTGTCACTCCAGTCTTGTCACTTCAGTCTTGTCACTCCAGTCTTGTCACTTCAGTCTTGTCACTCCAGTCTTGTCACTTCAGTCTTGTCACTTCGGTCTTGTCACTTCAGTCTTGTCACTCCAGTCTTGTCACTCCAGTCTTGTCACTTCAGTCTTGTCACTCCAGTCTTGTCACTTCAGTCTTGTCACTCCAGTCTTGTGGTTTCAGTCTTGTCACTCCAGTCTTGTCACTTCAGTCTTGTCACTTCGGTCTTGTCACTTCAGTCTTGTCACTTCAGTCTTATCACTCCAGTCTTGTCACTCCAGTCTTGTCACTTCAGTCTTATCACTCCAGTCTTGTCACTCCAGTCTTGTCACTTCGGTCTTGTCACTTCAGTCTTGTCACTTCAGTCTTGTCACTCCAGTCTTGTCACTTCAGTCTTGTCACTTCGGTCTTGTCACTTCAGTCTTGTCACTCCAGTCTTGTCACTCCAGTCTTGTCACTTCAGTCTTGTCACTCCAGTCTTGTCACTCCAGTCTTGTCACTTCAGTCTTGTCACTCCAGTCTTGTCACTCCAGTCTTGTCACTTCAGTCTTGTCACTTCAGTCTTGTCACTCCAGTCTTGTCACTCCAGTCTTGTCACTTCAGTCTTGTCACTTCAGTCTTGTCACTCCAGTCTTGTCACTCCAGTCTTGTCACTTCAGTCTTGTCACTTCAGTCGTGAGTTTCATCACTGCAGAGCTCTGCTGCAACTCTAAGGAGTAGATCTACAACCCACTATGATAACAGGAACGCAGATAAGTATGTTTATGGAGCAACTTGCAATGTGAACACTGATGTTGTAGTGGCCAGGCTTAGGCTTGGTTACAAGTACTGAGTGATGTTGTAGTGGCCAGGCTTAGGCTTGGTTACAAGTACTGACTGATGTTGTAGTGGCCAGGCTTAGGCTTGGTTACAAGTACTGACTGATGTTGTAGTGGCCAGGCTTAGGCTTGGTTACAAGTACTGACTGATGTTGTAGTGGCCAGGCTTAGGCTTGGTTACAAGTACTGACTGATGTTGTAGTGGTCAGGCTTAGGCTTGGTTACAAGTACTGACTGATGTTGTAGTGGCCAGGCTTAGGCTTGGTTACAAGTACTGACTGATGTTGTAGTGGCCAGGATTAGGCTTGGTTACAAGTACTGATTGATGTTGTAGTGGCCAGGCTTAGGCTTGGTTACAAGTACTGACTGATGTTGTAGTGGCCAGGCTTAGGCTTGGTTACAAGTACTGACTGATGTTGTAGTGGCCAGGCTTAGGCTTGGTTACAAGTACTGACTGATGTTGTAGTGGCCAGGCTTAGGCTTGGTTACAAGTACTGACTGATGTTGTAGTGGCCAGGCTTAGGCTTGGTTACAAGTACTGACTGATGTTGTAGTGGCCAGGCTTAGGCTTGGTTACAAGTACTGACTGATGTTGTAGTGGCCAGGCTTAGGCTTGGTTACAAGTACTGATTGATGTTGTAGTGGCCAGGCTTAGGCTTGGTTACAAGTACTGACTGATGTTGTAGTGGCCAGGCTTAGGCTTGGTTACAAGTACTGAGTGATGTTGTAGTGGCCAGGCTTAGGCTTGGTTACAAGTACTGACTGATGTTGTAGTGGCCAGGCTTAGGCTTGGTTACAAGTACTGACTGATGTTGTAGTGGCCAGGCTTAGGCTTGGTTACAAGTACTGACTGATGTTGTAGTGGCCAGGCTTAGGCTTGTTTACAAGTACTGACTGATGTTGTAGTGGCCAGGCTTAGGCTTGGTTACAAGTACTGACTGATGTTGTAGTGGCCAGGCTTAGGCTTGGTTACAAGTACTGACTGATGTTGTAGTGGCCAGGCTTAGGCTTGGTTACAAGTACTGACTGATGTTGTAGTGGCCAGGCTTAGGCTTGGTTACAAGTACTGACTGATGTTGTAGTGGCCAGGCTTAGGCTTGGTTACAAGTACTGACTGATGTTGTAGTGGCCAGGCTTAGGCTTGGTTACAAGTACTGACTGATGTTGTAGTGGCCAGGCTTAGGCTTGGTTACAAGTACTGACTGATGTTG
>NC_091351.1:15436523-15441523 GCF_038502225.1 Cherax quadricarinatus | reverse complement strand
TTTTTTAATGAGATGTTTCGCCTGCTGAACAGGTGAAACGTCTCGTCAATGCAGATAGTGAAGTATGTACCCTCAGGGTGAGCATACTGCCTAGCATATCACCTGAGGCGCAGTCTAGTGAATGACCTCTGCAATAAATGCCAGTATGTCAAATCAAAGGTTAAATTTAGGAATCTCAACAAAGAATCATATACTATTTTTCAATCCATTCTTCAAATATATATAGCCAGTAGGGATCCCACACCTGATCATCCATGACGAGAAACTTAAAAAAGTGCAGAGATTCAGTAAGACTTGCGGGAGTATGAGTTATGCGGGAGACATGATAACGACGAACAAAATACTCACCAGAAAACGACGAGGTCACAGCTGGATGTCGCAGGGACATCAGAAAGTATTTACCATCCACGGAGTGCTCAGGAAGTGGAGTGACCAGTATAACGCAGTAGTAAAGGCACCATCTATTCACAGCTTAAAGAACAGGCATGGCAGAGCTCACTAAGTTATGAGAATGTGTGTGCAGCAATTGCTGGTTCACGACACTGTACACCATGTAAGTCAGGCCCATATGGGAGTATACAGCACCAGTATGGAACCCACACATAGTCAAACACGTCAAGAATTTGAAGAAAGTGCAAAAGTTTGTAGCGAAACTAGTCCCGGAGCTAAGACGTATGCTTCACCAGGACACGTTGAGTCAGGTTTGAAGAGTTTGATCTCTCACGGTCGATTTATGAGAGGCGCTTAAACACACAAGCTACCACATCTTAGCTACCACACACTAGATACAACACACACTAGCTACAAAACATTACATACCACACACACTAGCTACCACACACTAGCTACCACACACTAGCTACCACACACTAGCTACCACACACTAGCTACCAAACACTAGCAACCACACACTAGCTACCACACACTAGCTACCACACATTAGCTACCACACACTAGCTACCACGCACTAGCTACCACACACTAGCAACCATACACTAGCTACCACACACTAGCTACCACACACTAACTACCACACACTAGCTACCAAACACTAGCAATCACACACTAGCTACCACACATTAGCTACCACACATTAGCTACCACACACTATCTACCACACATTAGCTACCACCCATTAGCACCCACACACTAGTTACCACACACTAGCTACCACACACTAGCTACCACACATCAGCTTCCACAAATTAGCTACCACACTCTACCTACCACAAACTAGCCACCACACACTAGCTACCACACACTAGCTACAACGCATTAGCTACCACACACTAGCTACCACACATTAACTAAAACACACACTACCTACCACACATTAGCTACCACACACTAGCTGCCACACACTAGCTACCACACTCTAGGTACCACACACTAGGAACTGCACACTAGCTACCAAACATTAGATACCATACACACTAGCTACAACAATAGCAACCACACACTAGGTACCACACACTAGCAAACACGCGATAGCTACCACACACTAGCTGCCACACACTAGTTACCACTCACTAGCTACCACATACACTAGTTACCACACACTAGCTACCACACAATAGCTACCACACACCTAGCTACCACACATTAGCTACCACACACTAGCTACCACACACACTAGCTACCACACACACTAGCTACCACACATTAGCTACCACATACTAGCTACTACACACACTAGCTACCACACATTAGCTACCACACACTAGCTACCACACATTAGCTACCACAGACACTAGCTACCACACATTAGCTACCACAGACACTAGCTACCACACAACAGCTACAACACACTAACTACCACAAAATAGCTACCAAACACTAACTACCAAACACTAGCTACCACACACTAGCAACCACACACTAGCTACCAAACACTAGCTACCAAACATTAGCAAGCAGACACTAGCTACCACTCACTGACTACCACACACTAGCTACCAAACATTAGCAACCACACACTAGCTACCACACACTAGTTACCACATACTAGCTTCCACACACTAGCTACCAAACATTAACCACCACACACTAGCTTCCACACACTAGCTACCACACACTAGCTACCACTCACTTGCTACCACACACTAGCTACCACACACTAGCTACCACACACTAACTACGACATACTAGCTACCACACACTAGCTACCAAGCATTAAAAACCACACACTACCTACCACACACTAGCTACCAAACATTAGCAACCACACACTAGCTTCCACACACTAACAACCATACAATAGCTACCACACACTAGCTACCACACACTAGCTACCACAAACTAGCACTACACACTAGCTACAACACACTAGCTACCACACACTAGCAACCACACAATAGCTACCACACAGCTACCACGCTCTAGCTACCACATAATAGCTACCACACACTAGCTACCACAAACTAGCTACAACACACACTAGCTACCACACACTACCTACAACGCACTAGCTGCCACAAACTCTAGCTACCACGCACTAGGTACCACACCCTACCTACCATACACACTACCTACTATACACTAGCTACCACACACTAACCACAACACACACACTAGCTACCACACACTAGGTACCACACACTGTCATACACACTAGCTATTGAACACACTAGCTACCACACACTAGGTACAACACAATGGTTACCATTAGTTACAATACACTAGCTACCACACACTAGCGGCAACACACTCTAGATACCACACACTAGGTACCACACACTA
This sequence comes from Cherax quadricarinatus, assembly GCF_038502225.1. Classification (NCBI taxonomy): domain Eukaryota; kingdom Metazoa; phylum Arthropoda; class Malacostraca; order Decapoda; family Parastacidae; genus Cherax; species Cherax quadricarinatus. The sequence continues at coordinate 15,438,784 of NC_091351.1, read as the reverse complement.
ACTACCATACACACTAGCTACTACACACTATCTACCACACACTAGCTACCACAAACTAACTACCACACACTTGGTACCACGCACTAGGTACCACACAACAGCTTCCACACACTAGGTACCACACAATACCTACCACACAATACCTACCACACACTAGGTACCACACACTTGCTTCCATACACCAGGTACAACACAAAACCTACGATACACTAGGTAACACGTAATACCTATCACATACCAGCTACCACACAATGCCTACCACACACTAGCTACCACCCAATACCTACCACACACTAGTTACCAATCAATACCTACCATACACTAGCTACCACACACTAGCTACCACACAATAGGTACCACGCACTAGCTACCGCACACTAGCTACCACACACTTGCTACCACACACTGGCTGCCACACTAACTACCATACACATTACCTACCACACACTAACTACCACACACTAGCTACCACACACACTAACTACCACACACTAGCTACCACACACACTAGCAACCAAATTTTAGCTACCCCAAAATGCATACCACACACTAGCTACCACAGACTAGCTACCACACACTAGCTTCCAAACACTAGCTACCACACACTAGCTATCACACACTAGGTACCACACACACTAGCTACCACACACTAGGAACCATACACTACCTACCACACACTACGAACGACACACTAGCTACCACACACTAGCTACCACACACACTAACTACAACACACTAGCTACCACACACTAGCTACCACACACTAGGTACCACACACTAGCTACAACACACTAGCTACCACACACTAGCTACCACACACTAGGTGCCACGCACTAGCTACCACACACACTAGCTACCACACACTAGCTCCCACACACTAGCTACCACACACTAGCTACCACACACTAGCTACCACACACACTAGCTACCATACACTAGCTACCACACACTAGATGCCACACACTAGCTACCACACACACTAGCCACCACACACTAGCTCCCACACACTAGGTGCCACACACTAGCTACCACACACACTAGCCATCACACACTAGCTCCCACACACTAGCTACCACACAGTAGCTCCCACACACTAGTTACTAAATACTAGCTTCCACACACTACCTACCACACACTACCTAACGTACACTACCTACCACACACTACCTAACGTACGCTACCTACCACACACTACCTACCACACACTGCCTACCACACACTGCCTACCACACACTACCTCCTACACACTACCTACCACACACTACCTGCCACACGCTACCTTCCACACACTACCTAACATACACTACCTACCACACACTACCTAACGTACACTACCTACCACACACTACCTACCACTCACTACCTACCACACACTACCTACCACACACTACATTCCACACTGCCTACCACACACTACCTAACCTACAACGCACTACTTACCACACACACTACCTGTCACACACTACCTACCACACACTATCTACCACACACTACCTACCACACATTACCTTCCACACACTACCTACGACACACTACCTAACATACACTTCCTGCCACACACTACCTACCACACACTACCTACCACACACTACCTACCACACACTACCTACCACACACTACCTACCACACACTGCCTACCACACACTACGTACCTCACACTACCTACCACACACTCCTTACCACACACTACCAATCACACACTGCCTACCACACACTACCTACCTCACACTACCTACCACACACTACTTACCACACACTACCTACCACACACTACCTACCTTACACTACGTACCACACACTGCTTACCACCCACTACCTACCACACACTACCTACTATATACTACCTACCACACACTGCCAACCACACAATACGTACCTCACACTGCCTACCACACACTCCTTACAACACACTACCTACCACACACGAGGAGAGGTTAAGGGAAATCAACCTGACGACACTGGAGGACAGGAGAGATAGGGGGGACATGATAACGACATACAAAATACTGAGAGGAATTGACAAGGTGGACAAAGACAGGATGTTCCAGAGATTGGACACAGTAACAAGGGGACACAGTTGGAAGCTGAAGACACAGATGAATCACAGGGATGTTAGGAAGTATTTCTTCAGCCACAGAGTAGTCAGTAAGTGGAATAGTTTGGGAAGCGATGTAGTGGAGGCAGGATCCATACATAGCTTTAAGCAGAGGTATGATAAAGCTCACGGCTCAGGGAGAGTGACCTAGTAGCGATCAGTGAAG
>NC_091351.1:15429023-15431523 GCF_038502225.1 Cherax quadricarinatus | reverse complement strand
AGGAAGTTGAAGGTAGAATATAATAACGTAGACAGGAAGTTGAAGGTAGAATATAATAACGTAGACAGGAAGTTGAAGGTAGAATATAATAACGTAGACAGAAAGTTGAAGGTAGAATATAATAACGTAGACAGGAAGCTGAAGGTATAATATAATAACGTAGACAGGAAGTTGAAGGTAGAATATAATAACGTAGACAGGAAGTTGAAGGTAGAATATAATAACGTAGACAAGAAGTTGAAGGTAGAATATAATAACGTAGACAGGAAGTTGAAGGTAGAATATAATAACGTAGACAGGAAGTTGAAGGTAGAATATAATAACGTAGACAGGAAGTTGAAGGTAGAATATAATAACGTAGACAGGAAGTTGAAGGTAGAATATAATAACGTAGACAGGATGTTGAAGGTAGAGTATAATAACGTAGACAGGAAGTTGAAGGTAGAATATAATAACGTAGACAGGAAGTTGAAGGTAGAGTATAATACAGTAGACAGGAAGTTGAAGGTAGAGTATAATAACGTAGACAGGAAGTTGAAGGTAGAGTATAATAAAGTAGACAGGAAGTTGAAGGTAGAATATAATAACGTAGACAGGAAGTTGAAAGTAGAGTATAATAACGTAGACAGGAAGTTGAAGGTAGAGTATAATAAAGTAGACAGGAAGTTGAAGGTAGAATATAATAACGTAGACAGGAAGTTGAAGGTAGAGTATAATAACGTAGACAGGAAGTTGAAGGTAGAGTATAATAAAGTAGACAGGAAGTTGAAGGTAGAATATAATAACGTAGACAGGAAGTTGAAGGTAGAGTATAATAACGTAGACAGGAAGTTGAAGGTAGAGTATAATAAAGTAGACAGAAAGTTGAAGGTAGAATATAATAACGTAGACAGGAAGTTGAAGGTATAATATAATAACGTAGACAGGAAGTTGAAGGTAGAGTATAATACAGTAGACAGGAAGTTGAAGGTAGAATATAATAACGTAGACAGGAAGTTGAAGGTAGAGTATAATAACGTAGACAGGAAGTTGAAGGTAGAGTATAATAAAGTAGACAGGAAGTTGAAGGTAGAATATAATAACGTAGACAGGAAGTTGAAGGTAGAGTATAATAAAGTAGACAGGAAGTTGAAGGTAGAATATAATAACGTAGACAGGAAGTTGAAGGTAGAATATAATAACGTAGACAGGAAGTTGAAGGTAGAATATAATAACGTAGACAGGAAGTTGAAGGTAGAATATAATAACGTAGACAGAAAGTTGAAGGTAGAATATAATAACGTAGACAGGAAGCTGAAGGTATAATATAATAACGTAGACAGGAAGTTGAAGGTAGAATATAATAACGTAGACAGGAAGTTGAAGGTAGAATATAATAACGTAGACAAGAAGTTGAAGGTAGAATATAATAACGTAGACAGGAAGTTGAAGGTAGAGTATAATAAAGTAGACAGGAAGTTGAAGGTAGAATATAATAAAGTAGACAGGAAGTTGAAGGTAGAGTATAATAAAGTAGACAGGAAGTTGAAGGTAGAGTATATTAAAGTAGACAGGAAGTTGAAGGTAGAATATAATAAAGTAGACAGGAAGTTGAAGGTAGAGTATAATAAAGTAGACAGGAAGTTGAAGGTAGAGTATAATAAAGTAGACAGGAAGTTGAAGGTAGAATATAATAAATTAGACAGAAAGTTGAAGGTAGAGTATAATAAAGTAGACAGGAAGTTGAAGGTAGAATATAATAAAGTAGACAGGAAGTTGAAGGTAGAGTATATTAAAGTAGACAGGAAGTTGAAGGTAGAATATAATAAAGTAGACAGGAAGTTGAAGGTAGAATATAATAAATTAGACAGAAAGTTGAAGGTAAAGTATAATAAAGTAGACAGAAAGTTGAAGGTAGAATATAATAAAGTAGACAGGAAGTTGAAGGTAGAGTATAATAAAGTAGACAGGAAGTTGAAGGTAGAATATAATAAAGTAGACAGGAAGTTGAAGGTAGAATATAATAAATTAGACAGAAAGTTGAAGGTAGAGTATAATAAAGTAGACAGGAAGTTGAAGGTAGAATATAATAAAGTAGACAGGAAGTTGAAGGTAGAATATAATAAAGTAGACAGGAAGTTGAAGGTAGAGTATAATAAAGTAGACAGGAAGTTGAAGGTAGAATATAATGAAGTAGACAGGAAGTTGAAGGTAGAATATAATAAATTAGACAGAAAGTTGAAGGTAGAGAATAATAAAGTAGACAGGAAGTTGAAGGTAGAATATAATAAAGTAGACAGGAAGTTGAAGGTAGAATATAATAAAGTAGACAGGAAGTTGAAGGTAGAATATAATAAATTAGACAGAAAGTTGAAGGTAGAGTATAATAAAGTAGACAGGAAGTTGAGGGTAGAATATAATAAAGTAGACAGGAAGTTGAAGGTAGAATATAATAAAGTAGACAGGAAGTTGAAGGTAGAATATAATAAATTAGACAGAAAGTTGAAGGTAGAGTATAATA
>NC_091351.1:15416523-15421523 GCF_038502225.1 Cherax quadricarinatus | reverse complement strand
GAGATACACTCAGTGTATATACACTGAGAGATACACTCAGTGTATATACACTGAGAGATACACACAGTGTACAAGCACTGAGAGATACACACAGTGTATATACACTGAGAGATACACTCAGTGTATATACACTGAGAGATACACACAGTGTATATACACTGAGAGATACACTCAGTGTATATACACTGAGAGATACACTCAGTGTATATACACTGAGAGATACACACAGTGTATATACACTGAGAGATACACTCAGTGTATATACACTGAGAGATACACTCAGTGTATATACACTGAGAGATACACTCAGTGTATATACACTGAGAGATACACTCAGTGTATATACACTGAGAGATACACACAGTGTATATACACTGAGAGATACACAGTGTATATGCACTGAGAGATACACTCAGTGTATATACACTGAGAGATACACTCAGTGTATATACACTGAGAGATACACTCAGTGTATATACACTGAGAGATACACACAGTGTATATACACTGAGAGATACACTCAGTGTATATACACTGAGAGATACACTCAGTGTATATACACTGAGAGATACACTCAGTGTATATACACTGAGAGATACACTCAGTGTATATACACTGAGAGATACACACAGTGTACAAGCACTGAGAGATACACACAGTGTATATACACTGAGAGATACACTCAGTGTATATACACTGAGAGATACACACAGTGTATATACACTGAGAGATACACTCAGTGTATATACACTGAGAGATACACTCAGTGTATATACACTGAGAGATACACACAGTGTATATACACTGAGAGATACACTCAGTGTATATACACTGAGAGATACACTCAGTGTATATACACTGAGAGATACACTCAGTGTATATACACTGAGAGATACACTCAGTGTATATACACTGAGAGATACACACAGTGTATATACACTGAGAGATACACAGTGTATATGCACTGAGAGATACACTCAGTGTATATACACTGAGAGATACACTCAGTGTATATACACTGAGAGATACACTCAGTGTATATACACTGAGAGATACACTCAGTGTATATACACTGAGAGATACACTCAGTGTATATTCACTGAGAGATACACTCAGTGTATATACACTGAGAGATACACTCAGTGTATATACACTGAGAGATACACTCAGTGTATATACACTGAGAGATACACTCAGTGTATATACACTGAGAGATACACTCAGTGTATATGCACTGAGAGATACACTCAGTGTATATACACTGAGAGATACACTCAGTGTATATACACTGAGAGATACACTCAGTGTATATGCACTGAGAGATACACACAGTGTATATACACTGAGAGATACACAGTGTATATGCACTGAGAGATACACTCAGTGTATATACACTGAGAGATACACTCAGTGTATATACACTGAGAGATACACAGTTTATATACACTGAGAGATACACACAGTGTATATACACTGAGAGATACACAGTTTATATACACTGAGATACACAGTTTATATACACTGAGAGATACACAGTTTATATACACTGAGAGATACACACAGTGTATATACACTGAGAGATACACAGTTTATATACACTGAGAGATACACAGTTTATATACACTGAGAGATACACAGTTTATATACACTGAGAGATACACAGTTTATATACACTGAGAGATACACACAGTGCATATACACTGAGAGATACACACAGTGTATATACACTGAGTGATGTACTCCTCTCAGTGTACTTAACCTTCTCATCCGCGAGAAATCTTCAGTTTAAGATAAAATCATATATGAAACGTTAGCAAATAAATTCCAGCCAACACAATGAGCCATGACCTTTCCACTTTTTTTTTCCTCTCTTTTTTTCTGCACACTTCCGAGAGAGTACAAAAGGGACTTTTTGTGAGCCTTGTGAGAGAACAGTCTCTTCCGCCCTCCATGACGTTGTTAGATTCAGTTTTTTTTTTTTTCAGTCGGGAGAGAACCGTAAACTTTAATAGCATTGTGATGAGTGGCACAGCGTTTGTCTGAAAACAGAATGGCTCGGGTTCAGTCCCGGGTGAGGTGAGACGTACTGCACAATCTTGTACGACCAGCTGTTCCTGTGCACGTAGCAGCAGTTACTTGCTAGGTAGCGGAGGCTGGTGACGCTGATGTACAGGATCACGGAATCGTATTAACATGATTGTAAACAAACCACGGAACGGGAGGGGGTTTGAGATGGGGAGAATTACAACAGGAATAAACGATACACACACACACACACACACACACACACACACACACACACACACACACACACACACACACACACACACACACACACACACACACACACAGCTAAGGAAGGGACTGAAGGAAGGAACACTCCACGGAAAGGAACTAAAGCACCTCAGAGGATGCAATGGGAGTCACAGTGGGAGGTGGAAAGGGAGAGATCAGTTTTTGTCTATGGGCTAGACGAAGCTGAAGGTGAAACTTAAGATGAAAGAAAGCAGGAGGAGAAAAAAGCGATTGAAGGTATCATGAAGGTGACAGGCGAGGGAGACATGACCCAGGTGGCAAATTTTCGAAGAATCGGGTGGTTCACAAAAAGAAGGAATCGGCCTCTCAAAGTAATTTTCAAGGCAGAATCAACTCAAACCATGATCCTGCAGGAGAAAGCACGGCTGAGAGGCAAACAGGAGTTCATGAGTGTGTACCTCGATCGAGACAGAACACAGGAGGAAAGGATGATACTGAAAGAGAGAGTGCAAAAACGAAAGGAGGAATGGGAGGAAATGACAAAGAAGAGCAGAATAACCCAGGCACAGGTGGAAGGACAAGCACACCCCCCAGAAACACCTGCAGAAGGACTCCAGCCACGACACCCCCAAGGCAACTGAACAATCCAAACCAACCATCACACACCGATCCCTCTGTTCCCACCCCCTGCACCACGAACCCTACCCCTACAGCAACCCCCTATGGGAGCTCTTCCTCCACCTCCACTGCAACCCCCCACAGGCCCCCACCAGGGCTCCTGCTCTCCCAACCCCAGTATTCCCCAAGGACCACAGTTACAGTATTAGAACAGAAGTTGAAGGTTTGGTACACAAATGAGGATGGATTAACGAATAAATATGAGGAATGGCAAGAAAGAATCAATGAGAAGTCCCCAGACATCATAGCAGTTACAGAAACAAAACTCACGGAGACAATAACAGATGAATCTTCCCACCAGGATACCAGATCATGAGGGGTTGCTCTGCTTGTAAAAAAACGATGGAAATTCGAGAAAATGGGAGGCATAGACGAGACAGGAGAAAGGGAATACATAGTAGGTACACTTCAGTTTGGGGAGCACAAGGTGGTCTTTGCAGTGATGTATAATCCAACACAGAACTGCAGGAGGCCAAGAGAGGAATATGAAGAGAGCAACAGAGCAATGGTGGACACACTTGCTGAGGTGGCAAGCTCACTCCAGCAGAGCAAAGTTGCTGGTTATGGGGGATTTCAACCACAGGGAGATTGACTGAGAAAACCTGGAGCCACATGGGGGTCCCGAAACATGGAGAGCCAAGATGTTGGATGTGGTGCTGGAAAACCTCATGCACCAACATGTTAAGGACACTACCAGAGTGAGAGGGGAGGATTAACCAGCAAGATTGGACCTTGTGTTCACCCTGGGCAGTTCAGACATTGAGGACATCACATATGAGAGTCCCCTAGGAGCTAGTGACCACGTGGTTCTGTGCTTTGAATACATAGTAGAGTTGCAATTGGAGAGAGCAACAGGAGCTGAATGGGAAAAGCCAGACTATGAAAGAGGGGACTACATAGGGTTGAGGAACTTCCTGCAGGAGGCTCCGTGGGACAGAGAACTGGCAGGAAAGCCAGTAAATGAAATGATGGAATATGTAACAACAAAATGCAAAGAGGCAGTAGAAAGGTTTATTCCCAAGGGCAACAGAAACAATGGGAAGACCAGAACGAGCCCCTGGTTTACCCGACGGTGTAAGGAGGCAAAAACAAAGTGCAATAGAGAATGGAAAAAGTACAGAAGGCAAAGAACACATGAAAATAGGGAGATCAGTCGCAGAGCCAGGAACGAGTATGCACAGGTAAGGAGGGAGGCCCAGCGACAGTATGAAAATAACATAGCATCGAAAATCAAGACTGACCCGAAACTGTTGTATAACCACATCAAGAGGAAGACAACAGTCAAAGACCAGGTGATCAGACTGAGGACAGAAGGTGGAGGTATGTGAGGAGCTAAACAGGAGATTTAAGGAAGTTTCTACAGTAGAGACAGGAAGAGCTCTGGGAAGACAGCACAGAAGGGAACATCAAGAGGGAATATACCAACAAGTGTTGGATGATATTCGAACAACCGAGGGGGAGGTGCAGAAGCTGCTAAGTGACCTTGATACCTCAAAGATGATGGGACCGGACAACATCTCCCCATGGGTCCTTAGAGAAGGAGAAGAGATGCTGTGCGTGCCCCTAACCACAATCTTCAACACATCCCTTGAAACTGGGCAACTACCTGAGAAATGGAAGACAGCAAATGTAGTCCCCATATTTAAGAAAGGAAACAGAAACGAGGCACTAAACTACAGACCTGTGTCTCTGACATGTATTGTATGCAAAGTCATGGAGAAGATTATCAGGAGGAGAGTGGTGGAACACCTGCAACGGAACAAGATTATAAATGAAAACCAGCATGGGTTCATGGAAGGCAAATCCTGTGTCACAAATTCTGGAGTTTTATGACAAGGTAACAGAATGTAAGACACGAGAGAGAGGGGTGGGTTGATTGCATTTTCCTAGACTGCAGAAAGGCCTTTGATACAGTTCCTCACAAGAGATTAGTGCAGAAGCTGGAGGATCAGGCGCATATAACAGGGAGGGCACTGCAATGGATCAGGGAATACCTGACAGGGAGGCAACAACGAGTCATGATACGTAAAGAGGTATCACAGTGGGCGCCTGTGACGAGCGGGGTC
>NC_091351.1:15386523-15414023 GCF_038502225.1 Cherax quadricarinatus | reverse complement strand
GTTTAAAGAGTTTGTACTTAACTTAGAAAGACAACTCATCACCTGCACAGCCGCCCCTGCAGACAAGGTCTTGAGAAGCTGTCGAAGTCATCTATCAACAGGCTGTAAAGATTTATAATTTGTAAGATTATAAATTACCCCTAGGGGGTGTTATGCCAGCATATTTCATTCACTGATTGCTGATAAATTACGTACTTATTTGGACTCAAAAGTCCGCACCTTACTGCCGACTATAGGTTGATTACAAACTCCTTGCAACTCAAGAACTGCGCAGTCTCCCGTACTACAAAAAATTTGTAACCTACCTTGCTCTTGTAGCATGAGCTATGGTGTTCTTCACACCTTCGACAGATATCGGTGACTTGATAGAAGCTGAAGTGTCCTTGAATGTCCACGTCTTCCATAGTCTAGGAAAACGCACACTGGTACACTATGTTCCACAAGATTTGTCTTTATTGTTCACAATCTTATCATTAAAGAAGCTGATCATACTTCTCTTAAGTGTTTATTGTGTTTTATGAGACACTTTGTTCACAATAATGCACAGATCTTTCTTTGTTGGTTATCCTTTCGTCAGTGTCACTCTCAGTAGAGTCAAAAGTAATCTGAAGACGCCACAGCACCCCATGCCGTCACTCTCCTAGCACAAAAAAAAAGCTGACCTAGTACTTTTGCTTCCTTGCCACTTCCTCGATGAAGCAAAGCAGAATGTTTGATTCTTGCTGTCTTAAGCATAGACAACAATATACACTATCTCTACCATGGTAATAAAGTGGGAGCAGGATTTTCCTTAATTGTCCTGCTAAAGTAAGAGATGTACTGTCTCTTATTAAGCTACACTTTGCAACACAGGACTGCAAGGAGCAGCGGTCACTTGACCACGTCGCATACTCGTACGGCATCTGTGATCAATTACTCACTGTAGCAGTAAACAAGATGCTTGCCCCTTCTGAGAGGGCTGGGCCCCTCAGGGCTGAAAGGGGCTGAAGGGGCTGAAGGGGGCTGATACCCCCTCCTGGAGAAAATTTCTCCATATATATATATATATATATATATATATATATATATATATATATATATATATATATATATATATATATATATATATATATATATATATATATATATATATATATATATATATATATATATGCAAAACAACCACTCTGAAAGAATAGAGAAATTCCAAGCGCTTTCGTGACTACTCACATTATCAAGGAACTATGAAAGTAAAGCATCCAAGGAAGGTATATAAGGGGTCTGGCCAACACCTCACTATCAGATCCCACAACGGTTAAACACCTGACGCACGCCGGCCCAACTGGACAGGTCCTTTGCACAACCCACCAACAAACTATTCTACCCATGAAAATTTTTTAAATTATTATTTGTCCAGTGTATTATTAAATTCTTCCCAAATTCGATTAATTATAAATGGATCTAATTTATATAAACCAAAGGAAATATTCATATTATTGTCAAAACTGCTTTTTATGAAACAAGATTCAATTATATTCCTGTCGACCATGGACTTGCTTGATACTACTTTCTCAACTTTTTGAAAATCATTTGGATGGTTAAAATCTCTTACATGAATAAATAGAGCATTGGAATCTTGTCCAGTTCTAATGCTATATTTATGTTGTTTTAATCTTAGTTCGAGATTTTCACCAGTTTGACCTTAATAAACTTTATCGCAAATTTTACAGGGAATCTTATAGACACATCTATCAGCATTTTGGGGGGAATTCTTTATCAAAAGTTTTTTTACTGTATCAAGATTTTTGAATACAACTTTAATATTAAAAGTCTTAAGAAGAGAAGGCATATCAACCAAGTTTTCATGGTAAGGGAGAACCAACATATTTTTAGTTGAATAAGGCAGGTTGTCCCTTTTTGGATTGTAAAAAGTATTTCTAGCAACTTTAAAAGATTTATCATTTACATTTCTTGGGTATTTTAAATCATTACCTATTTCATAAATTTTGGATATTTCCTCATCTATGAGGAGCTCAGTGACTCTTTGTCGTCTTCTGTAGAGGGAGCGTCTTTCTCTATCAAGTTTACTCCTGCTCTTCTTCTTTCTTAGGGGAATATGCCTAGAACATGCTTCAGCTGCCAGGAAGTTGATCCTTTCAAGGCCCTGGTTTGGATCCATGTCATTTAAGATATGATTCCCAAACATGTTTCATTTAGGACATGGTTTACCTGGTCCCAGTTGATGTTCTTGTTGTTGAAGTTGTATTTTGTGAAGACACCTTCACAGGTACATGCATTCTGCTCATCAGGACCCCTATGCACGTACGTCTGAATTTCGATTAGGTTGTGATAGGAATTAGTTGTTTTTTATGTTCTTATGTCTCTTATCAGGTCCTCATTATTTGTGAAGATAAGGTCAAGTGTGTTTTCTAGTCTTGTTGGCTCCAATATCTGCTGGCTTAAGGTGTGTTTTTTCGCAGACTTAGTAGCTCATTTGTGTGTGACCTTTCATCTGCGCTACCTCCGGGGATTGTTTCAGCTATAATATTATTTGCTACATTCTTCCATTTTGTATGTCTTAGGTTGAAATCACCAAGCAGTAAGATTTTGGGGGATGGAGCTGGAAGGTTTTCCAGACAGTAATCAATTTTCAATTTTCAGTAGCTGTTCCTTGAAATGTTGGGAGGTTGCATCTGGTGGCTTATATACAACCACAATGACTAGGTTTTGGTTCTCGATCTTTATTGATAGAACTTCAACTACCTCATTTGTGGTGTTCAGCAACTTCATGCGGATGAGGGACTCTTTGATATACAGGCCAACCCTCCCGCCTTGTTGCCTGTTCTTTCTGTCGCATCTAAAAAGGTTGTAACCACTTATCCATATTTCACTGTCAAAGTGATCTTTTGTGTGAGTCTCTGTGAAGGCTGCAAACATTGCAATAGACTCCTCTAGAAGTCCACTGATAAAAGGTATTTTGTTGTTGGTGGATGGCTTAAGGCCCTGTATATTAGCAAATATGAATGAGGTTGTATTCTGTGTTTGTTGGGGGGATTTTGTTATTGGCATCAGTAGTTGTAATTCTGGAGGGCCATGGGTGGCCACTGGCTGCGCCTCCAGTCCAACAAGGCTCCAAGGTAGTGGACTATTTTTGTTATTTCCTTCCATTTTCTTTTTCCGTTTCCTGCCACTAAAAAATCACCTGGAGTTGGGTTGTCGTAGCTACTCTTGTTTGTCTTGTGGGGTCTGTGCCTCCTGGTCTCTTTTAGATGGTATGCAGATCAGTCGATGTTGTAACACTGCTTCTGGAGGACCGAGGAGTGACACATTTTTGGGTGAAAGAAAGTACAGGAAGAAGAACGACACACTCCTTTAGACAGGAGGTCGCTACATTTTTTGGGATGCTCAAAGTTGTATGTCCCATTTTTTTCCTGATATTCCTGATATACGCCTCATAAATCAGAGCCCAAATTAGCAAAAAGATAGAAGAGGGTAATACTATTGGTGCTCTGAGGCTTATAACCAGTGAGGATACCATCGTTCCCAAGGACGTCAGCATGGCGCAAGCTCTGAAGGACAAACATCCACCCAGGGCTCCCAGTACCAACATTGACCTCCCTGACATTGCAGCAGGCGAAGAACGTCTAACCTTACAGGATGCTGATGTGTATAAAGCTGCTATGTCATTTCCACAGGGGTCAGCAGGAGGTTTCACCGGTTTAAGTCCCCAACACTTAAAACAAATACTTAATAAAGCATACGTAGTGATGACTTAAAGGATTGCAAACTGATGGGCTATCATGCAGGTAAAAAAACAGTGCTGTTAAAATTCCAAACTAGCTTACAAAGAAACAACCTACTAAAAACATCTATTTCTATGAAAATTGATGTTTACGTCAATGAGTGCCTTACCAAAACGAGACAAAACCTTCTTTATCGGCTAAGAAAACTGCGCTATGCCCCAAAAATCCACCAGTGCTTTGTGAGGGATGGAAAAATAGCAGTTAGGAAACAGCCCACTGGAAAGAGATACTTCATCTCCACAGAACATGACCTTAAAACATTCCTAAGTGAGGCTGGACTAACAGAATCAGAGTAAAGTGCAGATAATACCCATAGTCCACCGTTAGTGTTATATTGTCATAAATTTGTGCCCCCCTAAAATTCTAATACTTCAACTACTTTTAATTGTCATTGTTGTATTCAACGACCATTCTACCTCATAGTTTTAATTGTATTAAATATCTACAGAATCTATCTCCTTTTTTACAACTTACCACATCACTGTTCCATCTTATTTTATTATAAACTAACCATAACTTGTCTTCAATAATTCTACCTCACTTTAAAAAATACTCAATTGCCCAATTTTATTCTAAATCCCTATTATTGCCCAATTTTACTTTAAACTATATTGATCAAACTTATTGTAAACTTCTTTTATTGACCATTTTTATTCCATACTTTTTTAACCTAGTATTTTCAACTACAACCTTTATATCATCCTGTCTACCATCTTACTAGCATATTATAACCAAGTCATTGCCATTTTTATTTTTATCAATTCTTTTTTTTTATTATTATTTTGCTACCTTAATTTGTGTATTTTATCCTGTCAATTTAAATCTAATTATACTCTAATTCTTGTAAACAACTTATATAAGACCTTAGTGCAATTACAATTGAGAGTCTTGTTCCTTTATTATATTATTAGATTAATCACAGTTTTACTCTAGCTCATTCTAGCTCAATACATAGTCAATACCAAATTCACTATGCTAGACCATAGTGCAATTACTAGTGAGAGACTGGTGCTATTTGTAATTTGTATTTTTATATTATTAGACTAAAGTTGTTGTACTATAGCTCTTTCTAGCTCAATACATAGTCAATACCAAATTCACTATATTAGACCATAGTGCAATTACTAGTGAGAGACTGGTGCTACTTTTAATTTGTATTTTTATATTATTAGATTAAATTCAGTTGTACCATAGCTCATTCTACCTCAAGACATAGTCAATACCAAATTCACTATATTAGACCATAGTGCAATTACTAGTGAGAGACTAGTGCTATTTTTAATTTGTACTTTTATATTATTAGATTAAACCTATTGTACTTTAGCTCACTCTAGCTCAAAACATAGACTCCACAAAAGTCATTATTAGACCTTAGTGCAATTACAAGTGAGAGTCTTGTTCTATTTTTAATTTGTATTTTTATATTACTAGTTTATACCTAGTTGTACTTTAGTTCATTCCAGCACAACACATAGACAACATCAACTTCATGTGTAGTAGTGACTATACTCTACATGACCAAAATACTCTAGCTATATACTTGTCCAAACTTCCAACCACTACAGATATCAGTAGTAGAACTCAACACACAACTCAGGTTATAAATAACCATAATTTTAAACCTAGAAGATGATTGATCACGTTGACCCTGATCTAAACCTCCATAATCTGACACCCAATCAAAACCTATTGGAAAGTAACTGCCTTTATTACACAGCATCACAAGCCACCACTATCCTAAACAATGCTAAAAGTCTATCAGTACTTAACTACAACATCAGGTCCTTAAGCAAACACTATGATGACCTCCTAGCACTCCTTGAATCACTAAAGACACCCTTCTCCTGCATTATTCTTACTGAGACCTGGCTTAAGCAGGACACAATAGATATCTACCCTCTACCAGGATACACAGCAATTCACAACTGCAGAACAAACCAAGTTGGGGGTGGTATTGCAATCTATTACTCTAACCAATTATCTTGTCTTAGCACCACTTGCTTTAGTGATGAATATGGGGAATACATTTTTGCTAATTTTACTGTAAAAAACCTTAAGACGCCTATAACAATCGGTGCCATTTACCGGATACCTCACACAAACATCCCAAATTTCAGTGAGAAATTAAAGTCACTAATAACAAACAGACAAATGAATAAGCACCACCTTCTCTTAGCTGGAGACTTCAACATCAACCTTGGCTTACTAGATGATCAGCCTGTAACTGATTTCATCAACAATATGAACAACACACTTCTCATACCAACAATAACTAAACCAACCAGGCTCACTGAGACAAGTGCAACCATAATAGACCACATATGGACTAATATACTAGCCCCCCTTAAATCAGGGATAATCACAGATAGCACTACAGACCACTACCCTACCTTCCTCCTGACAAACATTAGTAAACCACCACTTGAATACAACAAAGTCTCATTTAGACTCCATGACGAGGCCTCAGTAAGGAAGTTCACAGCTGACCTAGAGACTGTTGATTGGCCTACAGAATTCTCCAAGGCCAATGGTATTGATGACTGGACAGACATCTTTCTTAACAAATTACTTAGACTATACAACAAACATTGTCCTATAAAAACAAAACAGATCACAAACAAACGGCTTGGTTGCCCATGGCTAACCAGCACCATTCTGAAATCCATTGACAAGAAACACCAATATGAAAAGCAATATAGACAGGGCTTAATACACAAAGATACTCTTTAACACTATTCATCAGCTCTCACCAAAGTAATAAAAAAAGCCAAACAACTATACTACTCCAGTAGATTCACAGACACTAGAGGAGATATAAAAAAGACCTGGAAAACACTCTCTCAGATTCTAGGGACCCACAAACTGAGAAAAACCAAGAATATTGTCCTAACTAAACCTAATGAAACACCACTACATCCCACTGACACAGCTAACAAGATAAACGACTTCTTCTCAAACATAGGATCTAATCTCGCCAGTAAAATCCCACATACCAATGCCCATGCCGGGGACTACCTAGATGGAAATTTCCCTAATTCCTTCTATCTTGCACCAACTGAGCCCACGGAAGTCATTGAGATCATAAAGTCACTTAAAAATAACTCGGGGAATCTGTCTCATGTCCCACCATTACTGTACAAGCGAGCGGCCCATGTCCTTTCGCATGCTATTTCATTACTTTTTAACAAGTCAATAGAGACTAGCACCTTCCCGAAACTGCTCAAGATGGCAAGGGTTACACCAATACATAAAGGTGGTGACCCTACAGACTTAAACAACTATAGGCCAATATCTAACTTACCATTGCTATCCAAAATCTTTGAGAAACTCGTGCACAGGAGACTGTATTCATTTATAACGGCTCAAAACATACTCAACCCCTGCCAGTTTGGATTCAGGAAAAATAAAAGCACTAATGATGCAATCATAAAAATGCTAGATCTGCTTTACACAGCATTGGAAAATAAGGAATATCCACTAGGAATTTTTATTGACCTAAGAAAAGCTTTTGACACAGTAAACCACGAAATCCTACTCCACAAACTTGACCACTACGGTATAAGAGGCCATGCGCTTGCTTATTTCAAATCTTACATTACTAATAGGTATCAGTACGTCACCATTAAAGACACAGCATCAGCAACACGGCCACTTGATACTGGAGTTCCGCAGGGAAGTGTCCTTGGTCCCCTGCTCTTCCTCATATACATCAATGACCTTTCTAACGTATCCCAACACCTGAAACCCATTCTCTTTGCTGATGACACGACTTATGTCATCTCTCACCCTAATCTTGCCACCCTCAACACCATTGTGAATGAGGAGCTGATTAAAATATCGACTTGGATGACAGCCAATAAACTTACGCTTAACACTGACAAAACTTACTATATTATGTTTGGTAGCAGAGCAGGAGATGCACAAATTAACATTAAGATTGACAACACTCTAATTACCAGAAATAATGGGGGAAAATTCCTAGGCTTATACCTTGACAACAACCTGAATTTCAGCACCCATATCCAGCATATAGCCAAAAAAGTATCCAAAACGGTTGGGATCCTCTCCAAGATACGATACTACGTGCCGCAAAATGCCCTTCTCACACTATACCACTCACTTATTTATCCATACCTCACCTATGCTATTTGTGCTTGGGGATCAACTGCAGCAACACACCTAAAGCCAATAATAACCCAACAAAAAGCTGCAGTAAGAATAATCACTAAATCCCATCCCTGGCAACACACCCCCCCCCACTCTTCAAAGATCTAAACTTACTCCCAGTTCAGTACATCCACACTTACTACTGTGCAATCTATATCTACAGGGCCTTAAACTCTAATATCAACCTTGACCTAAAACGCTTTCTTGATAGTTGTGACAGAACCCACAGGCATAACACCAGAAACAAACATCTCTACGACATTCCCCGTGTCCGACTAAACCTTTACAAAAATTCAATGTATGTCAAAGGCCCTAAAATCTGGAATACCCTACCTGAGAACTCTAGAACTGCAGACACATTCATCACCTTCAAAACTACCATTAGAAAACATCTTATCTCCCTGATACACCCCGTCAACTAACTACACGAATACCACCTGGTGGTTCACACTTACACTCGCTCACTCATTTGACCATAAACAGAAATATTAATCTCAGTCTTAAAATACTGAATCCTGTGATACTCCAATACTGAAACCATATACTGTGCCAAAACAAAAGCATTCACATTGCTAAACTCACAAACTAGTATTTAGTCACTTAGCCATAATACCAACTTACCTCATAATTTGTAATATTTTACAATTAAGAATAAAACTAAGTATGCCCGAAATGCCTAGCCATGCTAAGCGTTCTAGTGGTACACTCTGTAATCACAATTTTACTACATGTAAACCAAACAATAACCAAATTTCTGTAAACTCAGCATTGTAATCCTTATAGAGAATAAACTTTGAATTTGAATTGAATTTGAATTGGTGGTGTTTCAGTGAGGCTGCTGTCTGAACTCCCCAAATTTTCCAACCTGTGTCTGGCTGGCAGTGTCCCAGAGGCCATCAGACCCCTTTTCTTTGGTGCCTCATTGCGTGCCCTCCGGAAAAAGGATGGAAGAATCAGGCCCATTGCAGTGGGCAACACCCTTCGGCGTCTAGTCACCAAGGCTGCAGTAAGAAGGGTGAGTCAAGAGGCTGCTGCAATGCTGAAACCAACTCAGCTCGGTTTTGGCGTTCAACAGGGCTGTGAAGCAGCTGCCCACGCAGCACGAGTATTTATCAAAAACATGTCCGATGAAAAAGCCTTGGTCAAATTGGACTTTGCCAATGCTTCAACTCAGTCAGAAGGAATGCTGCTCTCCAAGCAGTTATAGAAACTTCACTTCCCTTTATCCCTTCAGAGAATCGTGTTATAGTGTGACTTCCAAACTATTGTTTGGGGACCATGAAATTGACTCATGTGAGGGCGTGCAACAGAGGGACCCTCTCGCCCCCATTCTGTTCTGTTTGGTCATCAAGGAAGTCACAGAAGCACTCTCCAGTGAGCTCAATATCTGGTTCCTGGATGATGGTACCCTAACTGGCACAACAGAATCTCTCCTAGAGGACATCAGTAAAATTAAAGACATGGGAGAAAGCCTGAGCTTATCTTTAAACTCCCACCAAATGTGAAATAGTTTCTACCCATCGACAGATGATCCAGAATATTAGCGCCATTTTACCAGGAGCACGAGCCATTGATCCAGCCAATAGCACTTTTCTTGGTGCTCCTCTTGGGTCCAATGCCATCGATCTGATCCTAGAAAAAAAGTCACAGACCTCCGGACGTTGGAAGGCAGGATGAAAGACATTGACACACATGATGCCTTCTACCTACTCACCAGGTGCCTGTCAATCCCAAAACGTACCTACTTTCTGAGATGCTCCCGACCCTTCAGCAGTCCAAAACTTAAGGAATATGAATCTCTCCTTAAGACCATGCTAGAGAGTGTATTGAATCTTTCCCTTGAAGATGGACAGTTGTTGCAAGCCTCACTTTCGGTCAGGCTTGGGGGGCTGGGAATACGCAGATCCTCCCAGATTGCTCTACCAGCTTTCCTATCCTCTTCCATAGCATCAAACAAGTTGATAAGACAAATTCTTCCTGATAACCTCAGTGACTCAGCAGGAATACAGGACCCTAGCTATGCCAGTGCCATCACTGAATGGGAGACTCTTGCTGCTCCAGCACCAAACCCTAGTGCAGCACCGGCTCACAAACAGTCAAGCTGGGATGGCCTGATCACTGAAAAGGTGCTTGCCAACATGCTCAGGGCTGCAACATCATATAGGGAGACTGCCCATCTCCAGGCTGTGAGTGCACATTACTCCGGGGACTTCCTCCAAACAGTTCCCATATCGGCAATGGGAACGCGACTCGACCCTAAGACCCTCCGTATTGCAGTGGCTCTGCGCCTTGATGTCCCAGTTCACACAGAATATACATGTATTTGCAGAGAAGCACAAGCAGACCAATACAGTCTACATGGTCTTAACTGTTCCAAAACCAAGGGCTGGCATGCAAGACACAATGAGGTCAACAACATCATAAAGAGAACCCTTGCTACAGCCGGATGCCCAGCCGATACAGAACCCCGATCACTAGCAGCCAACAATACCCACAACCCAGCAGACCACCATCTATCCCTGGAAGAATGGCAAGCTCTTAGCATGGGACTATACCTGTGTGTCCACACTGGCTGACACCTATATCCATCACAGTGTGGGGCGACAGGGAGGAGCTGCTGACCACAGGGAGGAGTACAAGATCAGCAAGTACAGGGACATAAGCCAACAGTATTAATTTGTCCCAGTGGGATCAGAGACCTTTGGATCATGGGGAAAAATTGCCACACGTTTCCTTAAAGAATTGGGTTCCAGACTCATCGACACCACCAGCGACCCAAAGGCAGCCACTTTCATGTTTCAGCGTCTCAGCGTGGCCATCCAAAGGGGAAATGCTTGCTGCATACCTGGCTCGCGTCCGGCTTCGGAAAAGCTGGAGGAAATTCATG
The DNA here is from genome assembly GCF_038502225.1 of Cherax quadricarinatus. Classification (NCBI taxonomy): domain Eukaryota; kingdom Metazoa; phylum Arthropoda; class Malacostraca; order Decapoda; family Parastacidae; genus Cherax; species Cherax quadricarinatus. Next base: position 15,403,187 of record NC_091351.1, on the reverse strand, counting down.
ACATTTAATACATTGTGCCATTGTATTCGTGTTTGTGTTTTTCTGTAAATGTATTCTGTTTATTAATAAATGTTCACATAGAATATAAAATATAGGGGGTGGTAGGAGAAGAAAATATTCAAACAGCTCCGGGGAGAACCTTGAGTTTTCCCTGAGGTACGTTTATTGTCTTCTCTGAGGATGAGGGTCCCCATTCCAGCTGTAGAGGTCGCACCAAAACACACACACATACACACACACACATACATATATATATATATATATATATATGTCGTGCCGAATATGTAAAACTGGTCAATTAGCAAGAACTCATTTAAAATTAAGTCCTTTCTAAAATTTTCTCTTATACGTTTAAAGATATATTTTTTTTATTAATGTTGGTGTAAAAATTATAATTTTGCACCAAAAGGAACTTAGAAAACTTACCTAACCTTATTATAACAAGAACAATTTATTTTAGCCTAACCCAACTAAATATATTTTAGATTTGTTTACAATAATTTAATACTAAACAAACACAGTGAAATATATTTTTTTTTCGTTAGGTTCAGAATGATTTTGGCGAAATTATTGCATACACAAATTTTCACTTGTCCTATATGGCAAGATGAGCGTTGCTATTTAAGCCAAGATCGCAAGTTCTGCCTATTCGGCACGACATATATATATATATATATATATACATATATATATATATATATATATATATATATATATATATATATATATATATATATATATATATATATATATATATACATATATATATATATATATATATATATATATATATATATATATATATATATATATATATATATATATGTCGTGCCGAATAGGCAGAACTTGCGATCTTGGCTTAAATAGCAACGCTCATCTTGCCATATAGGACAAGCGAAAATTCGTGTATGCAATAATTTCGCCAAAATCATTCTGAACCTAACTCCAAAAATATATTTCACTGCTTTTGTTTAGTATTAAATTATTGTAAACAAATCTAAAATATATTTAGTTGGGTTAGGTTAAAATAAATTGCACTTGTTATAATAAGATTAGGTAAGTTTTCTAAGATTCTTTTGTTGCAAAATTTAAAATTTTTACATTATCATTAATGACAAATATATATCTTTAAACGTATAAGAGAAAATTTCAGAAAGGACTTAATTTTAAATGAGTTCTTGCTAATTGACCAGTTTTACATATTCGGCACGACATATATATATATATATATATATATATATATATATATATATATATATATATATATATATATATATATATATATATATATATATATATATATATATATATATATATATATATATATATATATATATATATAAAGCTGTGATTTCGTGTATAGGGCAAGGAGGAATAACATCTTGTAGGAGTGAGGAAGAGCCAGTTGTGAGTGTGGGGGAAGTTCGTGAGGCAGTAGGTAAAATGAAAGAGGGTAAGGCAGCCGGGATTGATGGGATAAAGATAGAAATGTTAAAAGCAGGTGGGGATATAGTTTTGGAGTGGTTGGTGCAATTATTTAATAAATGTATAGAAGAGGGTAAGGTACCTAGGGATTGGCAGAGAGCATGCATAGTTCCTTTGTATAAAGGCAAAGGGAATAAAAGAGAGTGCAAAAATTATAGGGGGATAAGTCTGTTGAGTATACCTGGTAAAGTGTATGGTAGAGTTATAATTGAAAGAATTAAGAGTAAGACGGAGAATAGGATAGCAGATGAAGAAGGAGGCTTTAGGAAAGGTAGGGGGTGTGTGGACCAGGAGTTTACAGTGAAACATATAAGTGAACAGTATTTAGATAAGGCTAAAGAGGTCTTTGTGGCATTTATGGATTTGGAAAAGGCGTATGACAGGGTGGATAGGGGGGCAATGTGGCAGATATTGCAGGTGTATGGTGTAGGAGGTAGGTTACTGAAAGCAGTGAAGAGTTTTTACGAGGATAGTGAGGCTCAAGTTAGAGTATGTAGGAAAGAGGGAAATTTTTTCCCAGTAAAAGTAGGCCTTAGACAAGGATGTGTGATGTCACCGTGGTTGTTTAATATATTTATAGATGGGGTTGTAAGAGAAGTAAATGCGAGGGTCTTGGCAAGAGGCGTGGAGTTAAAAGATAAAGAATCACACACAAAGTGGGAGTTGTCACAGCTGCTCTTTGCTGATGACACTGTGCTCTTGGGAGATTCTGAAGAGAAGTTGCAGAGATTGGTGGATGAATTTGGTAGATTGTGCAAAAGAAGAAAATTAAAGGTGAATACAGGAAAGAGTAAGGTTATGAGTATAACAAAAAGATTAGGTGATGAAAGATTGGATATCAGATTGGAGGGAGAGAGTATGGAGGAGGTGAACGTATTCAGATATTTGGGAGTGGACGTGTCAGCGGATGGGTCTATGAAAGATGAGGTGAATCATAGAATTGATGAGGGAAAAAGAGTGAGTGGTGCACTTAGGAGTCTGTGGAGACAAAGAACTTTGTCCTTGGAGGCAAAGAGGGGAATGTATGAGAGTATAGTTTTACCAACGCTCTTATATGGGTGTGAAGCGTGGGTGATGAATGTTGCAGCGAGGAGAAGGCTGGAGGCAGTGGAGATGTCATGTCTGAGGGCAATGTGTGGTGTGAATATAATGCAGAGAATTCGTAGTTTGGAAGTTAGGAGGAGGTGCGGGATTACCAAAACTGTTGTCCAGAGGGCTGAGGAAGGGTTGTTGAGGTGGTTCGGACATGTAGAGAGAATGGAGCGAAACAGAATGACTTCAAGCGTGTATCAGTCTGTAGTGGAAGGAAGGCGGGGTAGGGGTCGGCCTAGGAAAGGTTGGAGGGAGGGGGTAAAGGAGGTTTTGTGTGCGAGGGGCTTGGACTTCCAGCAGGCATGCGTGAGCGTGTTTGATAGGAGTGAATGGAGACAAATGGTTTTTAATACTTGACGTGCTGTTGGAGTGTGAGCAAAGTAACATTTATGAAGGGATTCAGGGAAACCGGCAGGCCGGACTTGAGTCCTGGAGATGGGAAGTACAGTGCCTGCACTCTGAAGGAGGGGTGTTAATGTTGCAGTTTAAAAACTGTAGTGTAAAGCACCCTTCTGGCAAGACAGTGATGGAGTGAATGATGGTGAAAGTTTTTCTTTTTCGGGCCACCCTGCCTTGGTGGGAATCGGCCAGTGTGATAATAAAAATAAAATATATAAATATATATATATATAAATATATATATATATATATATATATATATATATATATATATATATATATAAATATATATATATAAATATATATATAAATATATATATATATACATGCAATAAGATCACAGTAAACAGGTGATTTTAAAATATGCAAAACTACCACTGTGAAAGAGTAGTGAAATTCCAAGCGCTTTCGTGACTACTCACATTGTCAAGGAACTATTTATGCCCTCTGGATGGCCACGTTGAGGCGCTGGAACATGAAAGGGGCCTCCTTCGGGTCCTTGGTCAGTGAGTCTGTGTTACAAAAAACGCGATTCTAAAAGCTTAGAGATCTCCAGTGAATACTAGAAAGGACTGCCCTTCTAGCATCCAGCCTGTTTCTGGGTTTTCGTAACAAGTAGTCAGTATCCTGGTCCAATTATCAATTAGAATTCAGTATGATTCAGTAGTGCTTCAGGATTACAACTGGTAGGCTACTAACTAGAGAAAATAAAATTTAATAAATTTATTTAGTTGTCTAGGCGTATATCAAATTAAATTAAATTACAGTAATCAACAAAATAAGAATAATCACTTCTCTCGTATACAGTATTATTGTGCTGAAAGCACATATAACATTTATAAGTCTTAAGTACCGTCTGGTACATTAATATTTAATAAGATATTACAAATATGTACAAGTAAGTTTGTGTGTATGTGTGTAAGTGCTCTAAGTAGTTCGCTATGTCTCACGACTCGACTAGACTTGAACAAGTGACTGACAGTCCTCACATAAACTAACTTTTTAACCAACTGGCTATCAGAACAGTCTGCTTGAACAATAAAAAGAATGCTAAGCCCAATAGCAATATAACAAGTAACTGCGACACAATCAGGATCAAGGAGATAATATAACAACACTAAGTAGGGACCATCAGCAGATCCTCCACAAAAGTCACAAAACTCCCATACTACTGAATCTAAGTTCAGCATAAAAAAATCCCCGAATGTGATAATACACAGATACCAGTACAAGTTAGGTCAGAAGCTACAGCTCAGGACCTGAGTTGTTTAGAGTGTCTATGCGACACACAACCTCAGTACAACGTCGAAAATCACTAAGTCTATACAATGTTCTGTGAACAGAGTTCTACAGAACTAACAAGAATAATGAGACAGATAATCAGTCCAACAACCAAGAGAGTCTAGACCAAACTGAATACTTCAGGCGAGGTGAGGACACCCCCCCCCTCGATCACGTGATAGCTCCATGGGTCGCTGACCAGCAAGAAGCCGGCAGTCTAACGAGCCACAAGCGATAATAACAGTAGTTAGACAATCAAGACTTGAACTGAACACATAATATGTAACATCCTACCTAACAACATAACTAAGTCAAATAATATTACAAAGCAATATATTCACGATTTAGCTATTATCGCAAATATAAGCAGTATAAAATTATATGAAAAGGTAATATACATTATATTCATAATCATAATATACATTATATATATTGCAACCCATTCAGGGGTTGCAACAGTCTGGAACCCATTTCTTTAAGGAAACGTATGGCTTTTTTTTCCATGATCCCAAGATCTCTGATCCTACTGGTACAAATTGATATTGTTCTCGTATATCTTTGTACTTCCCGAACTTGTGCTCCTTCCTGTGATCAGCAGCCCCTCTCTGTCACCCGACAATGTGATGGATATAAGTATTAGCCAGCGTCAACATGCAGGTAGAGTCCCATGCTAGGAGTCTGCCATTCTTCCAAGGATAGATGGTGATCCCGTCGAGTTGGTTTGCACGGTTGTGAGTACTGTTGGCTGCTATTGACCGGGGCTCTCTCTCGGCTGGGCATCCAGCTGTAGCATTGCTTCTCTTTATGATGTCGTTGATGTCACTGCCTTGCGTGCCAGCTCTTGGTTTTGAAGCAAGTAAGACCATGTAGACAATATTGGTCGGTTTGCACATCGCCGCAATTGCTCATATATTCCACGTGAATTGGGGTAGAGAGGCGGAGAGCCACTGCAATACGGAGGGGGTTAGGGTCAAGGTGTCTTCCCATTGCCGAAATGGGAACTGTTTGGAAGAAGTCCCCAGAGTAATGTGCGCTCATGGCTTGGAGACAGGCAGTCTCCCTCTCTGATGTTATAGTCCTAAACATATTGGCAGCACCTTTTCAGCGATGGGGCCATCCCAACTTGACTGTTTGTCGGCCAGTACTGCACCAGGTCTTGGTGCTTTAGCAGAGAGAGTCTCCCATTCGGTAGTAGCACTGGCGTAGCTAAGGTCCTGTATTTCTGCTGAGTCACTGAGGCTGTCCAGAAGAATTTGTTTTATTCACTCGTTTGATGCTATGGAAGAGAACAAGAAATCTGGTAGGACAGTCTGGGAGGATTTGCGTACTCCCAGCCCCACAAGCCTGACTGAAAGTGAAGATTGCAACCACTGTGCATCTTCAAGGGAAAGATTCAATACATGGTTCTTAGGAGGGAGTCATATTCCTTGAGTTTCGGACTGCTGAAGGCTGGGGAGCATCTCAGGAAGCAGGTAAGTTTTGGGATGGACAGGCACCTGGTGAGTAGGTAGTAGGCATCATGTGTATCAATGTCTTTTATCCCGTCTTCCATTGTCTTGATGGAACGCAGCATTTCCTCAAAGATCTGTCGACTGGTAGAAAATTTTTCTCATTTAGCTGGGTTTAAAGATAAGCCCAGGCTCTCTCCCATGTCTTTAATTTTTCTGGTCTCCTCTAGGAGAGATTCTGTAGTGCCAGCTATGGTACCATCATCCAAGAACCAGATACTGAGCTGACTGGAGAGTGCTTATGTGACTTCCCTGATGACTAGACAGGAAGAAAGGGGGCAAGAGGGTCACCCTTGTTGTGCACCCTCACAAGAGTCAATTTCATGGTCTCCAAACAATAGATTAGAAGTCACACTATAACACAATTGTATGAAGGGATAGAGGGAAGGGAAGTATTTAGAAACTGCTTCGAGAGCAGCATCCCTTCTGACCAAGTTAAAAGAATTGGCAAAGTCCAATTTGATCAAGGCTTTTTCATCTGACATGTTGTTGTATACTCGTGCTGCTAGGCAGCTGCTTCACAGCCTTGTTGAACACCAAAACCGAGCTCAGTTGGTCTCAGCATTGCAGCAGCCTCTTGACTCACAATTTTCACTGAAGCCTTGGCAACAAGGCGCTGAAGGGGGTTGCTGAACCCTGAGGAAATGACATAGCGGATTTATTCACCTCAGCTTGCTGTAGCGTTAAATGTTCTTCGCCTGCTGCAATGTCAGGGAGGTCATTGTTGGTACTGAGAGCTCTGGGTGGATGTTTGTCCTTCAGGGCTTGTGCTGTAATATAAAACTTTTGACAAAGAATTGCCCCCCCCCCAAAATGCTGACGGATGTGTCTACAAGATTCCACGTAAAATTTGCGATAAAGTTTATTACGGTCAAACTGGTAAAAGTCTCGAACTAAGTTTAAAACAACATAAATATAGCATTAAAACAGCAATTTCAATAAAACAATAAAACTTCCACTGAAAGGCAAAGATGAATTAATCAAACAATTTATATATATATATATATATATATATATATATATATATATATATATATATATATATATATATATATATATATATATATATATATATATATATATATATATATATACATATATATATATATATATATATATATATATATATATATATATATATATATATATATATATATATATATATATATATATATATATATATATATATATTATATATATATATATATATATATATATATATATATATATATATATATATATATATATATATATATATATATATATATATATATATATATATATATATACAAAACAACCACTCTGAAAGAATAGAGAAATTCCAAGCGCTTTCGTGACTACTCACATTATCAAGGAACTATGAAAGTAAAGCATCCAAGGAAGCTATATAAGGGGTCTGGCCAACACCTCACTATTAGATCCCACAACGGTTAAACACGTGACGCGCGCCGATCCAACTTGGATAGGTCCTTTGCACAACTCACCCACAAACTATTCTACCCAAGAAAATTTAAAAATTAATATTTGTCCAGTGTATTATTAAATTCTTCCCAAATTCTATTAATTATAAATGGATCTAATTTATATAAACCAAAGGAAATATTCATATTATTGTCAAAACTGCTTTTTATGAAACAAGATTCAATTATATTCCTGTCGACCATAGACTTGCTTGATACTACTTTCTCAACTTTTCGAAAATCAATTGGATGGTTAAAATCTCTTACAAGAATAAATAGAGCATTGGAATCTTGTCCAGTTCTAATGCTATATTTATGTTGTTTTAATCTTAGTTCGAGATTTTTACCAGTTTGACCGTAATAAACTTTATCGCAAATTTTACAAGGAATCTTATAGACACATCCATCAGCATTTTGGGGGGAATTCTTTATCAAAAGTTTTTTTTACTGTATCAAGATTTTTGAATACAACTTTAATATTAAAAGTCTTAAGAAGAGAAGGCATATCAACCAAGTTTTCATGGTAAGGGAGAACCAACATATTTTTAGTTGAATAAGGCTGGTTGTCCCTTTTTGGGTTGTAAAAAGTATTTCTAGCAACTTTAAAAGATTTATCAATTACATTTCTTGGGTATTTTAAATCATTACCTATTTCATAAATTTTGGATATTTCCTCATCTATGAACTCAGTACTACAAATTCGTAAAGCTCTCAGAAACATTGATGAGAAAACAGACAGTTTGACTCTATCTTGATGCGAGGAATAATAGTGGACATAGGAACAGTTATTTGTAGGTTTTCTGTAAATTTTAAATTTGAATTCATTATTACCCTTAATAATTAAAACATCTAGAAAAGGCAATGAGTTATTTTCTTCAAACTCAACAGTAAAGTTTATAGAATGGGCTAAGCTATTTAATTTTCCAAGGAAATGGTGTATATCTACATTTTTGGGCATAAGACACAAAATATCATCAACATATCTGAACCATTTAGCTCTATTAGGGAGGATTGTGTTAAGCAACCTTGTTTCAAAAAATTCCATGTATAGGTTACTAAGAACAGGTGAAAGAGGATTTCCCGTTGCCATACCAAACTTCTGAGTGTAAAACTTATCATTAAATACAAATTTTGCATCAACAATGCAAAGTTTAATAAGTTTAATGATAGTAGGAACTGGCAATGGTAAATCATAGTTAACGAGTTCTTCAGATAAGAAACTTAATAAATCATCAACAGGAACTTTCGTAAACAAGGAAGTAACATCAAAACTAACCATGTTAAAATCATTTAAGTCAGTCAAGGAGCTTAATTTATCAACCAAGTCTATGTTGTTTTTAACATTAAAGTTAGAAATTTTGCCAACAATAGGGCTCAAAATATCAACAAGCCATTTGGATAATTTATATGAAATTGACCCTATGGAGCTAATAATTGGTCTGACACCATTTCCTTGGAAAATTAAATAGCTTAGCCCATTCTATAAACTTTACTGTTGAGTTTGAAGAAAATAACTCATTGCCTTTTCTAGAAGTTTTAATTATTAAGGGTAATAATGAATTCAAATTTAAAATTTACAGAACACCTACAAATAACTGTTCCTATGTCCACTATTATTCCTCGCATCAAGATAGAGTCAAACTGTCTGTTTTCTCATCAATGTTTTTGAGAGCTTTACGAATTTGTAGTCCTGAGTTCATAGATGAGGAAATATCCAAAATTTATGAAATAGGTAATGATTTAAAATACCCAAGAAATGTAATTGATAAATCTTTTAAAGTTGCTAGAAATACTTTTTACAATCCAAAAAGGGACAACCAGCCTTATTCAACTAAAAATATGTTGGTTCTCCCTTACCATGAAAACTTGGTTGATATGCCTTCTCTTCTTAAGACTTTTAATATTAAAGTTGTATTCAAAAATCTTGATACAGTAAAAAAACTTTTGATAAAGAATTCCCCCCAAAATGCTGATGGATGTGTCTATAAGATTCCTTGTAAAATTTGCGATAAAGTTTATTACGGTCAAACTGGTAAAAATCTCGAACTAAGATTAAAACAACATAAATATAGCATTAGAACTGGACAAGATTCCAATGCTCTATTTATTCATGTAAGAGATTTTAACCATCCAACTGATTTTCAAAAAGTTGAGAAAGTAGTATCAAGCAAGTCCATGGTCGACAGGAATATAATTGAATCTTGTTTCATAAAAAGCAGTTTTGACAATAATATGAATATTTCCTTTGGTTTATATAAATTAGATCCATTTATAATTAATAGAATTTGGGAAGAATATAATAATACACTGGACAAATAATAATTTTTAAATTTTCTTGGGTAGAATAGTTTGGGGGTGAGTTGTGCAAAGGACCTATCCAAGTTGAATCGGCGCGCGTCACGTGTTTAACCGTTGTGGGATCTGATAGTGAGGTGCTGGCGAGACCCCATATATACCTTTCTTGGATGCTTCACTTTCATAGTTCCTTGATAATGTGAGTAGTCACGAAAGCGCTTGGAATTTCTCTATTCTTTCAGAGTTGTTGTTTTGCATATTCTGAAATCACCTGTTTACTGTGATCTTATTGCATATATATATATATATATATATATATATATATATATATATATATATATATATATATATATATATATATATATATATATATATATATATATATATATATATATATATATATATATATATATATAATATACATGCATATATATTACATATGAACATGAATATGCATATATGTATTTAAATATTTCTTTATATTTTGCTTCACAAGAATTTTATGGCAATTATCCAGTATTACTTTTATAAGCATTAGGGTAGAGGAGGCTGGGGTTGTGGAATACGGGGATGACTTTCATAGCATCCGATACGTTTAGTTACTAAAGTGTTTTTCCTCTTTTTTTTTTAATATTAGCCCAGTGCCAACTACCAATTATTTATCATCTAAGTTCTATTAGTGAATTAAAATAAAAAGTCATAATGGTTTGAACACTATCTGATCCTGTTGTTTGTTACTGCCTCTCAGCACTCAGTATTATCTTTACTGCCTCTCAGCACTCAGTATTATTATCTTTACTGCCTCTCAGCACTCAGTATTATTATCTTTACTGCCTCTCAGCACTCAGTATTATTATCTTTACTGCCTCTCAGCACTCAGTATTATTATCTTTACTGCCTCTCAGCACTCAGTATTATTATCTTTACTGCCTCTCAGCACTCAGTATTATTATCTTTACTGCCTCTCAGAACTCAGTATTATTATCTTTACTCCCTCTCAGCACTCAGTATTATTATCTTTACTGCCTCTCAGCACTCAGTATTATTATCTTTACTGCCTCTCAGCACTCAGTATTATTATCTTTACTGCCTCTCAGAACTCAGTATTATTATCTTTACTGCCTCTCAGCACTCAGTATTATTATCTTTACTGCCTCTCAGAACTCAGTATTATTATCTTTACTGCCTCTCAGCACTCAGTATTATCTTTACTGCCTCTCAGCACTCAGTATTATCTTTACTTCCTCTCATCACTCAGTATTATCTTTACTTCCTCTCATCACTCAGTATTATCTTTACTTTCTCTCATCACTCAGTATTATCTTTACTTTCTCTCATCACTCAGTATTATCTTTACTTTCTCTCATCACTCAGTATTATCTTTACTTTCTCTCATCACTCAGTATTATCTTTACTTCCTCTCATCACTCAGTATTATCTTTACTTTCTCTCATCACTCAGTATTATCTTTACTTTCTCTCATCACTCAGTATTATCTTTACTTTCTCTCATCACTCAGTATTATCTTTACTTTCTCTCATCACTCAGTATTATCTTTACTTCCTCTCATCACTCAGTATTATCTTTACTTTCTCTCATCACTCAGTATTATCTTTACTTTCTCTCATCACTCAGTATTATCTTTACTTTCTCTCATCACTCAGTATTATCTTTACTTTCTCTCATCACTCAGTATTATCTTTACTTCCTCTCATCACTCAGTATTATCTTTACTTTCTCTCATCACTCAGTATTATCTTTACTTTCTCTCATCACTCAGTATTATCTTTACTTTCTCTCATCACTCAGTATTATCTTTACTTTCTCTCATCACTCAGTATTATCTTTACTTTCTCTCATCACTCAGTATTATCTTTACTTCCTCTCATCACTCAGTATTATCTTTACTTCCTCTCATCACTCAGTATTATCTTTACTTCCTCTCATCACTCAGTATTATCTTTACTTTCTCTCATCACTCAGTATTATCTTTACTTTCTCTCATCACTCAGTATTATCTTTACTTCCTCGCATCACTCAGTATTATCTTTACTTTCTCTCATCACTCAGTATTATCTTTACTTTCTCTCATCACTCAGTATTATCTTTACTTTGTCTCATCGCTCAGTATTATCTTTACTTCCTCTCATCACTCAGTATTATCTTTACTTTCTCTCATCACTCAGTATTATCTTTACTTCCTCGCATCACTCAGTATTATCTTTACTTTCTCTCATCACTCAGTATTATCTTTTCTTTCTCTCATCACTCAGTATTATCTTTACTTTCTCTCATCACTCAGTATTATCTTTACTTCCTCGCATCACTCAGTATTATCTTTACTTTCTCTCATCACTCAGTATTATCTTTTCTTTCTCTCATCACTCAGTATTATCTTTTCTTTCTCTCATCACTCAGTATTATCTTTACTTTCTCTCATCACTCAGTATTATCTTTACTTTCTCTCATCACTCAGTATTATCTTTTCTTTCTCTCATCACTCAGTATTATCTTTTCTTTCTCTCATCACTCAGTATTATCTTTTCTTTCTCTCATCACTCAGTATTATCTTTTCTTTCTCTCATCACTCAGTATTATCTTTACTTTCTCTCATCACTCAGTATTATCTTTACTTCCTCTCATCACTCAGTATTATCTTTACTTTCTCTCATCACTCAGTATTATCTTTACTTCCTCTCATCACTCAGTATTATCTTTACTTTCTCTCATCACTCAGTATTATCTTTTCTTTCTCTCATCACTCAGTATTATCTTTTCTTTCTCTCATCACTCAGTATTATCTTTACTGCCTCTCAGCACTCAGTATTATTATCTTTTCTTTCTCTCATCACTCAGTATTATCTTTACTGCCTCTCAGCACTCAGTATTATTATCTTTACTGCCTCTCAGCACTCAGTATAATTATCTTTACTGCCTCTCAGCACTCAGTATTATTATCTTTACTGCCTCTCAGCACTCAGTATTATTATCTTTACTTCCTCTCATCACCCAGTATTATCTTTACTTCCTCTCATCACCCAGTATTATCTTTACTTCCTCTCATCACTCAGTATTACCTTTACTTTCTCTCATCACTCAGTATTATCTTTACTTTCTCTCATCACTCAGTATTATCTTTACTTCCTCTCATCACTCAGTATTATCTTTACTTTCTCTCATCACTCAGTATTATCTTTACTTTCTCTCATCACTCAGTATTATCTTTACTTTCTCTCATCACTCAGTATTATCTTTACTTCCTCTCATCACTCAGTATTATCTTTACTTTCTCTCATCACTCAGTATTATCTTTACTTTCTCTCATCACTCAGTATTATCTTTACTTTCTCTCATCACTCAGTATTATCTTTACTTTCTCTCATCACTCAGTATTATCTTTACTTCCTCTCATCACTCAGTATTATCTTTACTTTCTCTCATCACTCAGTATTATCTTTACTTTCTCTCATCACTCAGTATTATCTTTACTTTCTCTCATCACTCAGTATTATCTTTACTTTCTCTCATCACTCAGTATTATCTTTACTTCCTCTCATCACTCAGTATTATCTTTACTTTCTCTCATCACTCAGTATTATCTTTACTTCCTCTCATCACTCAGTATTATCTTTACTTCCTCTCATCACTCAGTATTATCTTTACTTTCTCTCAGCACTCAGTATTATCTTTACTGCCTCTCAGCACTCAGTATTATCTTTACTGCCTCTCAGCACTCAGTATTATTGCCTTACTTTCTGTTTAGTTATTTCATTATTCTCCTTTTAGTTAATTTTGACATTACAATTAACTATATTTAAAGAAATTTCTCCGACGAACACTCTTTGAAATTATGCATTGAATGTTTCACACATTTCTTCTTCATTGATTTTCCGTAGGCATTTGTTCTTAGCATTTTGTCTATAGCAATTATTTTACGGTGGTCCGTGGTCCGTGGCCTAGGTGGCAAAAACTCTCGCTTCACACTTTGAGTGTTCGGGTTCTATTTCCGGCAAGGGTGGAAACATTGAGAGTGTTTACTTACACCTATTATACCTGTTCACCCATCAGTAAAATGGGTACTTGGGTGTTAATGGACAGGTGTGGGTCGCATCCTGGGACAAAATTGACCTAATTTCCCCGAAATGTTCAGCATAACAAGTGGCTTTCTATATAGCAGTATGTCGTTGATGTCAGCTATGGTCTGTATACCTTGTACTTGTAGTACATTATTATTATTATTATTATTATTATTATTATTATTATTATTATTATTATTATTATTATTATTATTTTGTTATTATTATAATTGTTTTTTTTATAAACTTGACTGAAATATTTGAGTCTAGTTGCTTCTTGTCTATGATTTGCTTCCTAAAGATTCTTTCAGCCTGTGTCTCCATGCATTTTAATATTCATTATTGTTCTGTTCGAATCACTGAGTACTTTCCTGACTGACCCACATCCTATACAGTTTCACATTCTTTGATTATTTTATATTTCTCCAGCATCTGTCCGTTTGGTTTCTTTATCATTAAAATTAATAATCACAATAACATTTTTCCCTAGTTTATCATGTGAATCTATCTCCAAAGCATTATTAAACAGTTTCCAGTATTCACTCACTACTAAGAGTCCTCATCTCATTGAGTAATTTTATTACTAAATTAACAAAAATTTTTTTACCAGACTGCGATGGCTGACATCTATTCACCTTGTGTGTGTGTGTGTGTGTGTACTCACCTAGTTGTACTCACCTAGTTGAGGTTGCGGGGGTCGAGTCCGAGCTCCTGGCCCCGCCTCTTCACTGATCGCTACTAGGTCACTCTCCCCGAGCCGTGAGCTTTATCATACCTTTATCATACATGTATGTGTGTGTGTGTGTGTGTGTGTGCGTGTGTGTGTGTGCGTGTGTGTGTGTGTGTGTGTGTGTGTGTGTGTGTGTGTGTGTGTGTGTATGTGTGTGTGTGTTTGTGTGTGTATGTGCATGTGCGTGTGTGTGTGTGCTTGTGTGTGTGTGTGTGTGTGTGTGTGTGTGTGTGTGTGTGTGTGTGTGTGTGTGTGTGTGTGTGTGTGTGTGTGTGTGTGTGTGTGTGTGTGTGTGTGTGTGTGTGTGTGTGTGTGTGTGTATGTGTGTGTGTGTGTGCGTGTGTGTGCGTGTGTGTGCGTGTGTGTGTGTGTGCGTGTGTGTGTGTGTGTGTGCGCGCGCGCGCTCGTATGTGTGTGTGTGTGTGTACTCACCTAATTGTGGTTGCAGAGGTCGATACTCCTGGCCCCGCCTCTTCACTGATCGCTACTAGGTCCTCTCTCTCTCTGCTTCCTGAGCTTTGTCATACCTCGTCTTAAAGCTATGTATGGTTCCTGCCTCCACTACATCACTTGCTAGGCTATTCCACTTCCTGACGACTCTGTGACTGAAGAAGTACTTCCTAACATCCCTGTGACTCGTTTGAGTCTTCAGCTTCCAATTGCGACCCCTTGTTTCTGTGGCCCCTCTCTGAAACATCCTGTCTCTGTCCACCTTGTCTATTCCACGCATTATTTTGTATGTTGTTATCACGTCTCCCCTAACCCTCTTGTCCTCCAGCGTCGTCACTCCGATTTCCCTCAACCTTTCTTCGTAGGACATTCCCCTGAGCTCTGCAACTAGCCTTTTTGCAAACCTTTGTACTTTCACTAATTTCTTGACGTGTTTGACCAGGTGTGCGTTCCAAACTGGTGCTGCATACTCCAGTATGGGCCTGACGTACACAGTGTACAGTGTCTTGAACGATTCCTTACTAAGGTATCGAAACGCTATTCTTAGGTTTGCCAGGCTCCCATATGCTGCAGCAGTTATCTGGTTGATCTGTGCCTCCGGAGACGTGCTCGGTGTTATGGTCACCCCGAGATCTTTCTCCTTGAGTGAGGTTTGCAGGCTTTGTCCACCTAACCTATATTCTGCCTGCTGTCTTCTTTGCCCTTCCCCAATCTTCATGACTTTGCATTTGGCAGGATTGAATTCGAGAACCCAGTTGCTGAACCACGTGTCCAACCTGTCCAGGTCTCTTTGTAGTCCTGCCTGATCCTCACCCGATTTCATCCTTCTCATCAGCTTCACATCATCTGCGAACAGGAACACTTCAGAGTCTAACCCTTCCATCATGTCATTCACATATATCAAAAACAGCACTGGTCCTAGGACTGACCCCTGTGGGACCCCGCTCGTCACAGGCGCCCACTGTGATACCTCATCACGTACCATGACTCGTTGTTGCCTCCCTGTCAGGTATTCTCTGATCGATGGCAGTGCCCTTCCTGTTATACGGGCCTGATGCTCCAGCTTCTATACTAATCTCTTGTGAGGAACTGTGTCGAAGACCTTCCTGCAGTCCAGGAAAATGCAATCAACCCACCCCTCTCTCTCCTGTCTTACTTCTGTTACCTTGTCATAAAACTCCAGAAGTTTTGTGACACAGGATTTGCCTTCCATGAATCCGTGCTGGTTGTTGTTTATAGTCTTGTTCCGTTCCAGGTGCTCCACTGCTCTCCTCCTGATAATCTTTTCCGTGACTTTGCATACTATACATGTCAAAGACACTGGTCTGTAGTTTAGTTCCTCGTTTCTGTCTCCTTTCTTAAAAATGGGGACTACATTTGCCGTCTTCCATACCTCAGGTAGTCGCCCAGTTTCAAGGGATGTATTGAAGATGTGGTTAGTGGCACGCACAGCGTCTCTGGTCCTTCTCTAAGGACCCATGGGGAGATGTTGTTCTGACCCCTCGCCTTTGAGGTGTGTGTGTGTGTGTGTGTGTGTGTGTGTGTGTGTGTGTGTGTGTGTGTGTGTGTGTGTGTGTGAGTGTGTGTGTGTCTGTGTGTGTGTGTGTGTGTGTGTGTGTGTGAGTGTGTGTGTGTGTGTGTGTGTGTGTGTGTGTGTGTGTGTATGTGTGTGTATGTGTGTGTGTGTGTGTGTGTGTGTGTGTGTGTGTGTGTGTGTGTATGTGTGTGTGTGTGTGTGTGTGTGTGTGTGTGTGTGTGTGTGTGTATGTGTGTGTGTGTGTGTGTGTGTGTGTTGGCCACAAGGTATTAAATATAAGAGAGGAAGCAGTGGGTCACAGTGAAGAAACTGCAAGAGTGGCTGCTGAGCCTCAGGAATGTTAAAACCTTC
>NC_091351.1:15234023-15381523 GCF_038502225.1 Cherax quadricarinatus | reverse complement strand
TATATACACCGTAGTGACCCATTTTTCTTTGACTCCGGATCTACCAAGTGGTATAATTTTTCTAACACTCTTTGACACATCAACAGTGTGCTGCTGATTTATTCAAAATGAAAGTTAGATCTGAGAATAAAATCTAGATATATTTCACTATCATACTCTATCAGTCAGGATGAATTTCATATCTGAGTGTGGTTTATCCAACACACGAGAAATGGAATGGAATATATGAGGTTCTCATCACCATCACTCTGATGGAGTGGTGTTGATGTTGCAGTTTTATAACCGTAGTGTAAACGCGCCTCTGGCAAGACTGTTGCAGTGAACGATGGTGAAAGTGTTTCTTTTTCGGACCACCCTGCCTTGGTGGGCCACCCTGCCTTGGTGGGCCACCCTGCCTTTGTGGGACACGGCCGATGTGTTAATAAAAAAAAATAAAAAGTCATCTTCATCACATCAGAGGAGATGGGTTAGTTCTTTTCTAAGATAGTTCAACTCTTCTCGCTGGGTGGCTGCCCCCCCCAAAAAAAAGGCAACTTCTTTTCAGCATAAATTGCAAGATTATTCCTGGTTACGTTGATATGGTGGCTGTCGCGCCGCGCGACGGGAGTTGAATAATTTTCTGGCGGAAATGCTACTGTAAATTGACTGCAGACCTGAAAGTATATAACTCTCAACTTTGTTTCTGGTCCTCCCTTACCCACTATTAAATGAGAAGTGAAAATGCCCATAATATTATTGTTAAACAGAGATTTAGGATATTGGCCAGACGAAGGGTCGTGCCAGGTTAGGATCTGGTAAGTGTTCTCCCCTCACATTATTGCAACCAGAAATGTAAATTGTCACTCACTGACTCCTTTAAAACAAAAGTGAGAAGTGTATATACTATATTCTTTCTCAGCAACGCTAAGTTCATGGTACAAGAAAATAAGTTACAATGAACAATTATCCGACTCTTCTATTTGACTGACTGAACGTCTCTTTGGCTATAAACCCTGTTTGTTTGACCCTACATATTAGCCCGTATATCGTCTTTAAAGTGCAATACCTTTCTTGCAAGACTTTTGACTGTTAACCACACTGAAATAAGGTATGTGAGTGTCATTCAGCCCTGAGTTCGACACAGCCCGCTCATGTACATGAATGGTTATGTGGTAACTGTGGGGTGTCCTCAAGGCTAATGATAAGCAGTGTGAAGAACACAGTGTATGCTCTTACACAACGTACATGTCAGCAAGCCATGGAGTTTGCTTATGCAAGAAATCGGGCGTGTACCCTGTACCCAGGCTGGTCACACGTGACTCGTATGAGCAGCAAAAACCTTGATACTTCCAAGTACCCTTATTCCTGGAGAGCTGGACCAACCTTGATACTTCCGAGTACCCTTATTCCTGGAGAGCTGGACCAACCTTGATACTTCCGAGTACCCTTATTCCTGGAGAGCTGGATCAACCTTCAGGCTTCTCTGCGTGTCCCAGGGGTGTATGGCACCCTCCTCCCCTGGGGCACACCTAGTGCCTGTGTCATCACACAAGCAGCTCGGTCTTCCTAGATTCGTTCAGACAACAACAGGTAAATTAGCGATAACACAAACACTTCTCGCAAACTTTATCTCACACGACCCATAACTCCTCATTATTTATGTTCTGACGTGAAGGTGAGTTGATGAATGTGAAGGTGAGTTGATGAATGTGAAGGTGAGTTGATGAATGTGAAAGTGAGCTGTTTAAATACTAGAGTATGCAGCACCATTATGGAACCAACACCTGGTCACGCATATCAAAAAAATTAGAGAAAATGCAAAGGTCTGCAACAGGACTAGTCCCGGAGCTAAGGGGTGTGTCTTACGAGGAGAGGTTAAGGGAAACCAACCTGACGACACTGTAGGACAGGAGAGATAGAGAGGATATGATAACGACGTAGAAAATACTGAGATGAACTGACAAGGTGGATAGGGACAGGATGTTCCAGAGGTAGGACACAGCAACAAGGGAATACAAGTGGAAGTTGAAAGCCTAAATGAGTCATAGAGATGTTAGGAAGTATTTCTTCAGCCTTAGAGTTGTCAGGAAACGAAATACTCCGGAGAGCAGGATCAATACACAGCTTTAAGAAGAGGTACGATAAGGCTCTTGGAGCCGAAAGAGAGTGAACCGAATAGTGACCAACGAAGAGGCGGGGGCAGAGGCTATGAATCGACCCTTGAAACTGCATATAGGTGAGTACACACACACATGAGAAAGAAGGCGGGGAGCTCACAAGGAATGACCAGAAAGTTTGTAAAGAGCTCACTAAGAGATTTAGAGAGGTATTCACAGAGGAGGCAGAAAGACTCCCAGCAAACCGAAGAGGTATCGTGCACCAGCAAGTGTTGGATACAATACCCACAACCTAGAAAGAGGTGAAGAAGCTGCTGTGTGAGCTAGGTACCTCGAAGGCGGTGGAAACAGATAACATCTCTGCATGAGTCCCGAGAGAGGGAGCAGAGGCACTGTGTGTGCCACTAACAACGACCTTCAACAAGTTTATCCACACAGGCCAGCTGCAAAAGGTGTGAAAGACAGCAAATATAGAAGACAGACAGGCTGTCGCGTGGGGTTCGAATATGGATTGGGTAATACATACTCACGTTGGATGTTCTAGTATGCATATTAGATAGAATATATGGGGAGCGCCAAGCCTGACCTGCCGTCTATCCAAACGTCTCTACTTGACCTGGCTTGTTGAGTGCCTCGGAGGGCGAGCGGCATTCAAATCATACTAGGTCAGCAGTAACGGTCAGTGATACAACAGTCAGTTATTCACGCAGGAGGCATTGAATCAGTAACGGTTGGATGAGTCATTACTACTGTCACTACTGGTAACTGATACTGCTGAGAGGTTAGGTTAGGTTCACCTAGAGACGAGTGGTAGAGCACCTAGAGACGAGTGGTACAGCACCTAGAGACGAGTGGTACAGCACCTAGAGACGAGTGGTACAGCACCTAGAGACGAGTGGTACAGCACCTAGAGACGAGTGGTACAGCACCTAGAGACGAGTAGTACAGCACCTAGAGACGAGTGGGCTCATACTTGACAACTATCAGTAGGAAGTACTCAGATACCTGACAGATTTCTACATAAAGGTTATGGGCAAAGATGTCCGGCACAAACTGGAGTCTACCTGGAGGTTATTCCGGGGATCAACGTCCCCGCTGCCCGGTCCACGGCCAGACCTGATCAACCAGGATGTTACTGCTAGCCGCACGTAGTCCAGCTTACGATCCGGCACCGACTTTAGGTATCTGTCCAGCTCCCTCCTGAAGGCAGCAAGGGGCCTATTGGTAATTCCCCTTATGCTTGGTGGGAGGCTGTTTAGCAGTCTTGGGCCCCGGACGCTAATGGTGTTTTCTCTTAGTGTACCAATGGCGCACCTACTTTTAACTGGGGGGTATTTTGCATCGCCTGCCCAGTCTTTCACTTTCGTAGGGAGTGATTTCTGTGTGCAGATTCGGGACCATTCCTTCTAAGATTTTCCAATTGTAGATTATGATATATCTCTCCCTCCTGCGTTCCAACGAGTATAAGTCAAGTGCTTCCAAGCGTTCCCAGTAGTTGAGGTGCTTGACAGAACTTATACGTGCAGTAAAGGATCTCTGTACACACTCTAGATCTGCAATTTCACCTGCTTTGAATGGAGATGTTAATGTACAGCAGTATTCCAGCCTAGAGAGAACAAGTGATTTGAAAAGGATCATCATTGGCTTGACAACTCTTGTTTTAAACGTTCTCATTATCTATCCTATCATTTTCTTTGCACTTGTGATCGTGGCACTGTTGTGATCCTTGAAAATGAGATCCTCAGACAATACCACTCCCAGGTCCTTTACATTATTTTTCCGCTCTATTGTATGGCCAGAGTCAGTAGTATACTCTGTTCTAGTTATTATCTCCTCCAGTTTTCCATAACGGAGTAGTTGGAATTTGTCCTCATTGAACATCATATTGTTTACCGTTGCCCACTGGAAAACTTTGTTTATATCTTCTTGGAGGTTAACCGCGTCCTCAGCAGATGACAGTCTCATGCAGATCCTGGTATCATCCGCAAAGGATGATACGGTGTTGTGATGTATATCTCTGTCTATGTCTGATATGAGGATGAGGAATAGGATGGGGGCGAGTACTGTGCCTTGTGGAACAGAGCTTTTCACTATGGCAGCCTCCGATTTAACTCTGTTGACCACTACTCTTTGTGTTCGATTGATTAGGAAGTTGAAGATCCATCTCCCCACTTTGCCAGTTATTCCTTTAGCACGTATTTTATGGGCTATTACGCCATGATGGCATTTGTCAAATGCTTTTGCAAAGTCTGTGTATATTACATCAACATTTTGTTTTTCTTCCAGTGCATCCAGCACCATATCATAGTGATCCAGTAGTTGTGAGAGGCAGGAGCGACCTGCCCTGAACCCATGTTGCCCTGGATTGTGCAATTTTTGGGAATCTAGGTAGTTTGCAATTATGCTTCCTAGCAATCTTTCGAAGATTTTTATAATGTGAGACGTTAGAGCTATTGGTCTATAGTTCTTAACTAATGCTTTGCTGCCACCATTATGGAGTGGGACCATATCCGTTGTTTGAAGTGACTGTGGAATTTCACCCATGTCCAAGCTCCTTCTCCATAGTGTACTTAGGGCATGCGAAAGGGGTTTCTTGCAGTTCTTAATGAACACAGAGTTCCCCGAATCTGGGCCCGGGGCTGAGTGCATGGGTATGTTGTCAATCGCTTTTTCAAAGTCTATATGAGTTAGGGTAATGTCGGAAATCTGGCATACATTGATGGAGTTTTGAGGCTCATTCATGAAGAAATCATTTGGATCGTCGATCTTCAGACTGATTAGTGGTTCACTAAACACAGAGTCGTACTGGGATTTCAGTAATTCACTCATTTCCTTGTTGTCATCTGTGTAAGTCCTGTCCTGTGTGAGTAAGGGCCCGATACTAAGTGATGTGGTATTTGCCTTGTGCTTGGCATATGAAAAGAAATATTTCGAATATTTTTTCACTTTCGCTAATCGCTTTAAGCTCCTCCTGTCTCTCCTGGTTCCTGTAAGAGTCCTTTAACTTAAGTTCGATACTTTCCACTTCCCTGGTCAGCGCTTCCTTCCGGGTATCAGATAATCTGGCGTTCCTGAGCAGCTCAGTGACTCTTCGTCGTCTTCTGTAAAGGGATAATTTTATAATTATTATATTCCTAGGGAAGCCTTAAAGTCGTAGGGATCATATAGCCAATGAAGACTAGAAGGTTACCAAGTGTGATACATAAATAGGCCAGTAAAACTCCACTTTCTTTGATCAAGAACCCTTCTCAAGCATCCAGGAGCATTACTGAAGGATTCCTTCACTAGATAATGTCTTTGTACTGTCTCTAGTGTTTTGTCTAGTTTTCACAAGCTTACTCTTGTCGGGGACGCACTCCAACAGCCACTTACAAGACTACATTTCTAGTTTGTTTAAATATTCCTGGCACATACGTCTGGCATCAAACGTTTATGTTAATCTCATCACTTTTACATAGTGAGTGAAGTGCCACAATGGAACAATTTTTCCCTTCTTGAAAAGTGTTAGATAAGTTAAGATTTTGTTCGGCTTTTTAACCCCGGAGGGTTAGCTACCCAGAATAACCCAAGAAAGTCAGTGCGTCATCGAGGGACTGTCTGTCTTATTTCCATTGTTGTCCTCAATCTTGTCCCCCAGGATGCGACCCACACCAGTCGCCTAACATCCAGGTACCTACTTGCTAGGTGAACAGGACAACAGGTGTAAGGAAACGCGTCCAATATTTCCACCCCTGCCGGGGAATCGAACCCGATCTCTAGCGCCCTCCCCCTCTCTCTCTCTTTCTCTTTCTCTCTCTCCCTCTCTTCTACTCTTCAAATATTTCTTAAGATACTAAATTATTTTTCCCTCCTGTCATAAGCTGTTGTTGCATGTTGTGATAAACTCTGGTGGAACACCGTGCCAAAAAACAACAACAGTCTAAGAGAACACAATCTAATAATATATTTTCCTTGTTCCTCACACAGATCTACTGAATGTTTGAGACAGGAATCACGGCAACTAAACTCTTAACCAATAAGTCTTAATCTTAATCTAGGAGTCTAACTCCAGGACTCTCACATGTTTAAGACTTGTCTAAGTCACCAGAATGAACCACCAAGAATGACGAACGAGCATAAAGGAGCATAAGAAAATAAAAGGAGACATGATAACGACAGCATAGTGTTGGTAGGAAGATACTGTTTGACATGACTGAGACACTGTTTGACATGACTAAGATACTGTTTGACATGACTGAGATACTGTTTGACATGACTAAGATACTGCTTGACATGACTGAGATACTGTTTGACATGACTGAGATACTGTTTGACATGACTAAGATACTGTTTGACATGAGTGAGTTACTGTTTGACATGAGTGAAATAATGTTTGTCATGAGTGAGATATTGTATGATATCAGTGAAACACTGACGAGAGTGAGATGTTGTTTGACATGAGTGAGGGACTGTTTGACATGACTGAGATACTGTTTGACATGACTGAGATACTGTTTGACATGACTGAGATACAGTTTGACATGACGAAGATACTGTTTGACATGAGTGAAACACTGACATGAGTGAGATGCTGTTTGACATGAGTGAGATACTGTCTGACATCAGTGAGAAACTGACATGACTGAGAAACTGTTTGACATGAATGAGATACTGTTTGACATGACTGAGATACACTTTGACATGACGAAGATACTGTTTGACATGAGTGAAACACTGACATGAGTGAGATGCTGTTTGACATGAGTGAGATACTGCCTGACATCAGTGAGAAACTGTTTGACATGACTGAGAAACTGTTTGACATGACTGAGAAACTGTTTAACATGACTGAGAAACTGTTTGACATGACTGAGAAATTGTTTGACATGACTGAGATATTGTTTGACATCAGTGAGATATTTTTGGCATGAGTGAGTTACTGTTTGACATGACTGAAATACTGTTTGACACGAGTGATATACTGCTGGACATGGATGAGTTACTGTTTGACATGACTGAAATACTGTTTGACATGAGTGAGATACAGTTTGACATGAGTAAGATACGAATAAAGGGACAAAGGAGAAAGAAGAATTCCCAGAAAAGCTACAAGATCGTTAAGACTTGAAGTGTAATGGTTAGAGCACAGAGCCAGGTGAAGGAAGGATTACCAGTTAGTGGTAACAACTTCCATACATGTGAAGAATGGTTTTGAAAACCGACAAGTTGAAGAATTGAGACACTTATGCAACACATGGGAATCTTTATTGAAGAAACGTTTCGCCACACAGTGGCTTCATCAGTCCAATACAAAGTAGAAATGGGTAAGGAGAGTAGAAGTATGAGGTAATCAGTCCCTCAACCTGGATTCGATGTGTTCAGTCCATCACTCTTGTAGTAAGTGCAGCATAGGGCCAGAGAGGTGGCTTATATACTGCGGTGAGATGAGTTGAAGCAGGAGGAGGCGGGATCTTAGTGGGACATGCCACTAATGTAAGTAGGTCATCGTCCAAAGGTTTGGGCAAGCGTTGAAGTCTTCGTACCAAGATTCCATGATGATGCCCAAACCTTTGGACGATGACCTACTTACATAAGTGGCAGGTCCCACTAAGATCCCGCCTCCTCCTGCTTCAACTCATCTCACCGCAGTATATAAGCCACCTCTCTGGCCCTATGCTGCACTTACTACAAGAGTGATGGACTGAACACATCGAATCCAGGTTGAGGGACTGATTACCTCATACTTCTACTCTCCTTACCCATTTCTACTTTGTATTGGACTGATGAAGCCACTGTGTGGCGAAACGTTTCTTCAATAAAGATTCCCATGTGTTGCATAAGTGTCTCAATTCTTCAACTTCCATACACAGCTTCAAGAGTAGTGGTAACAACTTCCATACACAGCTTCAAGAGTAGTGATAACAACTTCCATACACAACTTCAAGAGTAGTGGTAACAACTTCCATACACAGCTTCAAGAGTAGTGGTAACAACTTCCATACACAGCTTCAAGAGTAGTGGTAACAACTTCCATACACAGCTTCAGGACTAGTGGTAATAACTTCCATACACAGTTTCAAGAGTTGTGATAACTTCCATACACAGCTTCAAGAGTAGTGATAACTTCCATACACAGCTTCAAGAGTAGTGGTAACAACTTCCATACACAACTTCAAGAGTAGTGATAACTTCCATACACAGCTTCAAGAGTAGAGGTAACAACTTCCATACACAACTTCAAGAGTAGTGATAACTTCCATACAGAGCTTCAAGAGTAGTGGTAACAACTTCCATACACAACTTCAAGAGTAGTGATAACTTCCATACAGAGCTTCAAGAGTAGTGGTAACAACTTCCATACACAACTTCAAGAGTAGTGATAACTTCCATAGACAGCTTCAAGAGTAGTGGTAACAACTTCCATACACAGCTTCAAGAGTAGTGGTAACAACTTCCATACACAGCTTCAAGAGTAGTGGTAACAACTTCCATACACAGCTTCAGGACTAGTGGTAATAACTTCCATACACAGTTTCAAGAGTTGTGATAACTTCCATACACAGCTTCAAGAGTAGTGATAACTTCCATACACAGCTTCAAGTGTAGTGGTAACAACTTCCATACACAACTTCAAGAGTAGAGGTAACAACTTCCATACACAGCTTCAAGAGTAGTGGTAACAACTTTCATACACAGCTTCAAGAGTAGTGGTAACAACTTCCATACACAGCTTCAAGAGTAGTGGTAACAAATTCTATACACAGCTTCAAGAGTAGTGATAACTTGCATGCACATCTTCAAGAGTAGAGGTAACAACTTCCATACACAGCTTCAAGAGTAGAGGTAACAACTTCCATACACAGCTTCAAGAGTAGTGGTAACAACTTTCATACACAGCTTCAAGAGTAGTGGTAACAACTTCCATACACAGCTTCAAGAGTAGTGGTAACAACTTCTATACACAGCTTCAAGAGTAGTGATAACTTGCATGCACATCTTCAAGAGTAGAGGTAACAACTTCCATACACAGCTTCAAGAGTAGTGGTAACAACTTCCATACACAGCTTCAAGAATAGTGATAACTTCCATACACAACTTCAAGAGTAGTGATAACTTCCATACACAGCTTCAAGAGTAGTGATAACTTTCATACACAGCTTCAAGAGTAGTAGTAACAACTTCCATACACAGCTTCAAGAGTAGTGGTAACTTCCATACACAGCTTCAAGAGTAGTAGTAAAAACTTCCATACAAAACTTCAAGAGTAGTGATAACTTCCATACACAGCTTCAAGAGTAGTAGTAACAACTTCCATACACAGCTTCAATAGTAGTGATAACTTCCATACACAGCTTCAAGAGTAGTGATAACTTCCATACACAGCTTCAAAAGTAGTGATAACTTCCATACACAGCTTCAAGAGTAGTGATAACTTCCATACACAGCTTCAAGAGTAGTGGTAACAACTTCCATACACAGCTTCAAGAGTAGAGGTAACAACTTCCATACACAGCTTCAAGAGTAGTGGTAACAACTTCCATACACAGCTTCAAGAGTAGTGGTAACAACTTCCATACACAGCTTCAAGAGTAGTGGTAACAACTTCCATACACAGCTTCAAGAGTAGTGATAACTTCCATGCACAGCTTCAAGAGTAGAGGTAACAACTTCCATACACAGCTTCAAGAGTAGGGGTAATAACTTCCATACACAGCTTCAAAAGTAGTGGTAACAACTTCAATACACAGCTTCAAGAGCAGTGGTAACAACTTCCATACACAGCTTCAAGAATAGTGATAACTTCCATACACAACTTCAAGAGTAGTGATAACTTCCATACACTGCTTCAAGAGTAGTGATAACTTCCATACACAGCTTCAAGAGTAGTAGTAACAACTTCCATACACAGCTTCAAGAGTAGTGGTAACTTCCATACACAGCTTCAAGAGTAGTAGTAACAACTTCCATACACAACTTCAAGAGTAGTGATAACTTCCATACACAGCTTCAAGAGCAGTAGTAACAACTTCCATACACTGCTTCAAGAGTAGTGATAACTTCCATACACAGCTTCAAGAGTAGTGATAACTTCCATACACAGCTTCAAGAGTAGTGGTAACAACTTCCATACACAGCTTCAAGAGTAGTGATAACTTCCATACACAGCTCCAAGAGTAGTGGTAACAACTTCCATACACAGCTTCAAGAGTAGTGATAACTTCCATACACAGCTTCAAGAGTAGTGATAACATCCATACACAGCTTCAAGAGTAGTGGTAACAACTTCCATACACAGCTTCAAGAGTAGTGATAACTTCCATTCACAGCTTCAAGAGTAGTGATAACTTCCATACACAGCTTCAAGAGTAGTGATAACTTCCATACACAGCTTCAAGAGTAGTGGTAAGAACTTCCATATACAGCTTCAAGAGTAGTGGTAACAACTTCCATACACAGCTTCAAGAGTATTGATAACTTCCATACACAGCTTCAAGAGTAGTGGTAACAACTTCCATACACAACTTCAAGAGTAGTGGTAACAACTTCCATACACAGCTTCAAGAGTAGTGGTAACAACTTCCATACACAGCTTCAAGAGTAGTGATAACTTCCATACACAGCTTCAAGAGTAGAGGTAACAACTTCCATACACAGCTTCAAGAGTAGTGGTAACAACTTCCATACATAGCTTCAAGAGTAGTGGTAACAACTTCCATACACAGCTTCAAGAGTAGTGGTAACAACTTCCATACACAGCTTCAAGAGTAGAGGTAGCAACTTTCATACACAGCTTCAAGAGTAGTGGTAACAACTTCCATACACAGCTTCAAGAGTAGTGGTAACAATTTCCATACACAGCTTCAAGAGTAGTGATAACTTCCATACACAGCTTCAAGAGTAGTGATAACTTCCATACACAGCTTCAAGAGTAGTGACAACTTCCATACACAGCTTCAAGAGTAGTGATAACTTCCATACACAGCTTCAAGAGTAGTGATAACTTCCATACAGAGCTTCAAGAGTAGTGATAACTTCCATACACAGCTTCAAGAGTAGTGGTAACAACTTCCATACACAGCTTCAAGAGTAGAGGTAACAACTTCCATACACAGCTTCAACAGTAGTGGTAACAACTTCCATACACAGCTTCAAGTGTAGTGGTAACAACTTCCATACACAGCTTCAAGAGTAGTGATAACTTCCATGCACAGCTTCAAGAGTAGAGGTAACAACTTCCATACACAGCTTCAAGAGTAGTGGTAACAACTTCCATACACAGCTTCAAAAGTAGTGGTAACAACTTCAATACACAGCTTCAAGAGTAGTGGTAACAACTTCCATACACAGCTTCAAGAATAGTGATAACTTCAATACACAACTTCAAGAGTAGTGATAGCTTCCATACACAGCTTCAGGAGTAGTGATAACTTCCATACACAGCTTCAAGAGTAGTAGTAACAACTTCCATACACAGCTTCAAGAGTAGTGGTAACTTCCATACACAGTTTCAAGAGTAGTAGTAACACCTTCCATACACAACTTCAAGAGCAGTGATAACTTCCATACACAGCTTCAAGAGTAGTAGTAACAACTTCCATACACTGCTTCAAGAGTAGTGATAACTTCCATACACAGCTTCAAGAGTAGTGATAACTTCCGTACACAGCTTCAAGAGTAGTGGTAACAACTTCCATACACAGCTTCAAGAGTAGTAGTAACAACTTCCATACACTCCTTCAAGAGTAGTGATAACTTCCATACACAGCTTCAAGAGTAGTGGTAACAACTTCCATATACAGCTTCAAGAGTAGTGATAACTTCCATACACAGCTTCAAGAGTAGTGATAACTTCCATACACAGCTTCAAGAGTAGTGATAACTTCCATACACAGCTTCAAGAGTAGTGATAACTTCCATACAGAGCTTCAAGAGTAGTGATAACTTCCATACACAGCTTCAAGAGTAGTGGTAACAACTTCCATACACAGCTTCAAGAGTAGAGGTAACAACTTCCATACACAGCTTCAAGAGTAGTTGTAACAACTTCCATACACAGCTTCAAGAGTAGTGGTAACAACTTCCATACACAGCTTCAAGAGTAGTGGTAACAACTTCCATACACAGCTTCAAGAGTAGTGATAACTTCCATGCACAGCTTCAAGAGTAGAGGTAATAACTTCCATACACAGCTTCAAGAGTAGTGGTAACAACTTCCATACACAGCTTCAAATGTAATGGTAACAACTTCAATACACAGCTTCAAGAGTAGTGGTAACAACTTCCATACACAGCTTCAAGAATAGTGATAACTTCCATACACAATTTCAAGAGTAGTGATAACTTTCATACACAGCTTCAAGAGTAGTGATAACTTCCATACACAGCTTCAAGAGTAGTAGTAACAACTTCCATACACAGCTTCAAGAGTAGTGGTAACTACCATACACAGCTTCAAGAGTAGTAGTAACAACTTCCATACACAACTTCAATAGTAGTGATAACTTCCATACACAGCTTCAAGAGTAGTAGTAACAACTTCCATACACTGCTTCAAGAGTAGTGATAACTTCCATACACAGCTTCAAGAGTAGTGATAACTTCCATACACAGCTTCAAGAGTAGTGATAACTTCCATACACAGCTTCAAGAGTAGTGATAACTTCCATACACAGCTTCAAGAGTAGTGGTAACAACTTCCATACACAGCTTCAAGAGTAGTGGTAACATCTTCCATACACAGCTTCAAGAGTAGTCGTAACAACTTCCATACACAGCTTCAAGAGTAGTGATAACTTCCATACACAGCTTCAAGAGTAGTGGTAACAACTTCCATACACAGCTTCAAAAGTAGTGGTAACAACTTCCATACACAGCTTCAAAAGTAGTGGTAACAACTTCCATACACAGCTTCAAGAGTAGGGGTAACAACTTCCATACACAGCTTCAAGAGTAGAGGTAACAACTTCTGTACACAGCTTCAAGAGTAGAGGTAGCAACTTCCATACACAGCTTCAAGAGTAGTGGTAACAACTTCCATACACAGCTTCAAGAGTAGTGGTAACAACTTCCATACACAGCTTCAAGAGTAGTGGTAACAACTTCCATACACAGCTTCAAGAGTAGTGATAACTTCCATACAGAGCTTCAAGAGTAGTGATAACTTCCATACACAGCTTCAAGAGTAGTGGTAACAACTTCCATACACAGCTTCAAGAGTAGAGGTAACAACTCTCATACACAGCTTCAAGAGTAGTTGTAACAACTTCCATACACAGCTTCAAGAGTAGTGGTAACAACTTCCATACACAGCTTCAAGAGTAGTGGTAACAACTTCCATACACAGCTTCAAGAGTAGTGATAACTTCCATGCACAGCTTCAAGAGTAGTGGTAACAACTTCCATACACAGCTTCAAGAGTAGTGGTAACAACTTCCATACACAGCTTCAAGAGTAGTGATAACTTCCATGCACAGCTTCAAGAGTAGAGGTAACAACTTCCATACACAGCTTCAAGAGTAGTGGTAACAACTTCCATACACAGCTTCAAATGTAGTGGTAACAACTTCAATACACAGCTTCAAGAGTAGTGGTAACAACTTCCATACACAGCTTCAAGAATAGTGATAACTTCCATACACAACTTCAAGAGTAGTGATAACTTCCATACACAGCTTCAAGAGTAGTGATAACTTCCATACACAGCTTCAAGAGTAGTAGTAACAACTTCCATACACAGCTTCAAGAGTAGTGGTAACTTCCATACACAGCTTCAAGAGTAGTAGTAAAAACTTCCATACACAACTTCAATAGTAGTGATAACTTCCATACACAGCTTCAAGAGTAGTAGTAACAACTTCCATACACTGCTTCAAGAGTAGTGATAACTTCCATACACAGCTTCAAGAGTAGTGATAACTTCCATACACAGCTTCAAGAGTAGTGGTAACAACTTCCATACACAGCTTCAAGAGTAGTAGTAACAACTTCCATACACTGCTTCAAGAGTAGTGATAACTTCCATACACAGCTTCAAGAGTAGTGGTAACAACTTCCATACACAGCTTCAAGAGTAGTGATAACTTCCATACACAGCTTCAAGAGTAGTGATAACTTCCATACACAGCTTCAAGAGTAGTGATAACTTCCATACACAGCTTCAAGAGTAGTGATAACTTCCATACACAGCTTCAAGAGTAGTGGTAACAACTTCCATACACAGCTTCAAGAGTAGTGGTAACATCTTCCATACACAGCTTCAAGAGTAGTGGTAACAACTTCCATACACAGCTTCAAGAGTAGTGATAACTTCCATACACAGCTTCAAGAGTAGTGGTAACAACTTCCATACACAGCTTCAAAAGTAGTGTTAACAACTTCCATACACAGCTTCAAGAGTAGTGGTAACAACTTCCATACACAGCTTCAAGAGTAGGGGTAACAACTTCCATACACAGCTTCAAGAGTAGAGGTAACAATTTCTATACACAGCTTCAAGAGTAGAGGTAGCAACTTCCATACACAGCTTCAAGAGTAGTGGTAACAACTTCCATACACAGCTTCAAGAGTAGTAGTAACAACTTCCATACACAGCTTCAAGAGTAGTGATAACTTCCATACACAGCTTCAAGAGTAGTGGTAACAACTTCCATACACAGCTTCAAGAGTAGTAGTAACAACTTCCATACACAGCTTCAAGAGTAGTGATAACTTCCATACACAGCTTCAAGAGTAGAGGTAGCAACTTCCATACACAGCTACAAGAGTAGTAGTAACAACTTCCATACACAGCTTCAAGAGTAGTGGTAACAACTTCCATACACAGCTACAAGAGTAGTGGTAACAACTTCCATACACAGCTACAAGAGTAGTGGTAATAACTTCCATACACAGTTTCAAGAGTAGTGATAACTTCCATACACTGCTTCAAGAGTAGTGATAACTTCCATACACAGCTTCAAGAGTAGTGGTAACAACTTCCATACACAGCTTCAAGAGTAGTGGTAACAATTTCCATACACAGCTTCAAGAGTAGTGGTAACAATTTCAATACACAGCTTCAAGAGTAGTGATAACTTCCATACACAGCTTCAAGAGTAGTGATAACTTCCATACACAGCTTCAAGAGTAGTTTGATCAAGTCCAAGAGGCTAATAAACTAAAAATGTCAGTCGATTATGAAAGAGGTGGGGCCCAGGAGCTGAGACTTAACACCAAGAAACTCGACTCTGAACATGACTTACTTTTTAAGCAGAACTTGTCTGCTTGGTTTTTATTAATGGTAAACACTACTGTTATAATTAATTTAACCTTACTTAGGTTAGGTGGGGTTAACATCAGTTACTTAGGTTAGGTGGGGTTAACATCAGTTACTTAGGTTAGGTGGGGTTAACATCAGTTACTTAGGTTAGGTGGGGTTAACATCAGTTACATAGGTTAGGTGGGGTTAACATCAATTACATAGGTTAGGTGGGGTTAACATCAGTTACTTAGGTTAGGTGGGGTTAACATCAGTTACTTAGGTTAGGTGGGGTTAACATCAGTTACTTAGGTTAGGTGGGGTTAACATCAGTTACTTAGGTTAGGTGGGGTTAACATCAGTTACATAGGTTAGGTGGGGTTAACATCAGTTACATAGGTTAGGTGGGGTTAACATCAATTACATAGGTTAGGTGGGGTTAACATCAGTTACTTAGGTTAGGTGGGGTTAACATCAGTTACTTAGGTTAGGTGGGGTTAACATCAGTTACTTAGGTTAGGTGGGGTTAACATCAGTTACTTAGGTTAGGTGGGGTTAACATCAGTTACATAGGTTAGGTGGGGTTAACATCAATTACATAGGTTAGGTGGGGTTAACATCAGTTACTTAGGTTAGGTGGGGTTAACATCAGTTACTTAGGTTAGGTGGGGTTAACATCAGTTACTTAGGTTAGGTGGGGTTAACATCAGTTACTTAGGTTAGGTGGGGTTAACATCAGTTACATAGGTTAGGTGGGGTTAACATCAGTTACATAGGTTAGGTGGGGTTAACATCAATTACATAGGTTAGGTGGGGTTAACATCAGTTACTTAGGTTAGGTGGGGTTAACATCAGTTACTTAGGTTAGGTGGGGTTAACATCAGTTACTTAGGTTAGGTGGGGTTAACATCAGTTACTTAGGTTAGGTGGGGTTAACATCAGTTACATAGGTTAGGTGGGGTTAACATCAATTACATAGGTTAGGTGGGGTTAACATCAGTTACTTAGGTTAGGTGGGGTTAACATCAGTTACTTAGGTTAGGTGGGGTTAACATCAGTTACTTAGGTTAGGTGGGGTTAACATCAGTTACTTAGGTTAGGTGGGGTTAACATCAGTTACATAGGTTAGGTGGGGTTAACATCAGTTACATAGGTTAGGTGGGGTTAACATCAATTACATAGGTTAGGTGGGGTTAACATCAGTTACTTAGGTTAGGTGGGGTTAACATCAGTTACTTAGGTTAGGTGGGGTTAACATCAGTTACTTAGGTTAGGTGGGGTTAACATCAGTTACTTAGGTTAGGTGGGGTTAACATCAGTTACATAGGTTAGGTGGGGTTAACATCAATTACATAGGTTAGGTGGGGTTAACATCAGTTACATAGGTTAGGTGGGGTTAACATCAGTTACATAGGTTAGGTGGGGTTAACATCAGTTACATAGGTTAGGTGGGGTTAACATCAGTTACATAGGTTAGGTGGGGTTAACATCAATTACATAGGTTTGGTGGGGTTAACATCAGTTACATAGGTTAGGTGGGGTTAACATCAGTTACATAGGTTAGGTGGGGTTAACATCAATTACATAGGTTTGGTGGGGTTAACATCAGTTACATAGGTTAGGTGGGGTTAACATCAGTTACTTAGGTTAGGTGGGGTTAACATCAATTACATAGGTTATGTGGGGTTAACATCAATTACATAGGTTAGGTGGGGTTAACATCAATTACATAGGTTAGGTGGGGTTAACATCAGTTACATAGGTTAGGTGGGGTTAACATCAATTACATAGGTTAGGCGGGGTTAACATCAGTTACATAGGTTAGGTGGGGTTAACATCAGTTACATAGGTTAGGTGGGGTTAACGTCAGTTACATAGGTTAGGTGGGGTTAACATCAATTACATAGGTTTGGTGGGGTTAACATCAGTTACATAGGTTAGGTGGGGTTAACATCAGTTACATAGGTTAGGTGGGGTTAACATCAGTTACTTAGGTTAGGTGGGGTTAACATCAATTACATAGGTTATGTGGGGTTAACATCAATTACATAGGTTAGGTGGGGTTAACATCAATTACATAGGTTAGGTGGGGTTAACATCAGTTACATAGGTTAGGTGGGGTTAACATCAATTACATAGGTTAGGCGGGGTTAACATCAGTTACATAGGTTAGGTGGGGTTAATATCAGTTACATAGGTTAGGTGGGGTTAACATCAGTTACATAGGTTAGGTGGGGTTAACATCAGTTACATAGGTTAGGTGGGGTTAACATCAATTACATAGGTAAGGTGGGGTTAACATCAATTACATAGGTTAGGTGGGGTTAACATCAATTACATAGGTTAGGTGTGGTTAACATCAATTACATAGGTTAGGTGGGGTTAACATCAATTACATAGGTTAGGTGGGGTTAACATCAATTACATAGGTTAGGTGGGGTTAACATCAATTACATAGGTTAGGTGGGGTTAACATCAATTACATAGGTTAGGTGGGGTTAACATCAGTTACATAGGTTAGGTGGGGTTAACATCAATTACATAGGTTAGGCGGGGTTAACATCAGTTACATAGGTTAGGTGGGGTTAATATCAGTTACATAGGTTAGGTGGGGTTAACATCAGTTACATAGGTTAGGTGGGGTTAACATCAGTTACATAGGTTAGGTGGGGTTAACATCAATTACATAGGTAAGGTGGGGTTAACATCAATTACATAGGTTAGGTGGGGTTAACATCAATTACATAGGTTAGGTGTGGTTAACATCAATTACATAGGTTAGGTGGGGTTAACATCAATTACATAGGTTAGGTGGGGTTAACATCAATTACATAGGTTAGGTGGGGTTAACATCAATTACATAGGTTAGGTGGGGTTAACATCAATTACATAGGTTAGGTGGGGTTAACATCAGTTACATAGGTTAGGTGGGGTTAACATCAATTACATAGGTTAGGTGGGGTTAACATCAATTACATAGGTTAGGTGGGGTTAACATCAATTACATAGGTTAGGTGGGGTTAACATCAATTACATAGGTTAGGTGGGGTTAACATCAATTACATAGGCTAGGTGGGGTTAACATCAATTACATAGGTTAGGTGGGGTTAACATCAATTACATAGGTTAGGTGGGGTTAAGATCAATTACGTAGGTTAGGTGGGGTTAACATCAATTACATAGGTTAGGTGGGGTTAACATCAATTACATAGGTTAGGTGGGGTTAACATCAATTACATAGGTTAGGTGGGGTTAACATCAATTACATAGGTTAGGTGGGGTTAAGATCAATTACATAGGTTAGGTGGGGTTAACATCAATTACATAGGTTAGGTGGGGTTAACATCAATTACATAGGTTAGGTGGGGTTAACATCAATTACATATTACGAATTACGGAGGTGCTGCTAAATAAGCTTCGGTAAAAACAATATTAATTTACATAGCATGTAAAATTTTGGAGAATATCTGTCATTACGTAAATAAAATATTTTTAATAAATGCCTCTGGCTTGTTTGACTGTCGAGTCTTATTTAGCATATGTAAAAATAATATACGCACCCAGACAGTGAATTAACTACTTGATATATACACTGCGCAAACCTTAAAAAAAACATTTTCTCCTTGTCCGTCGATTTACTGGTTTTTATGTAGGTTTTTTTAATAAGTACCGGAGGATACAAGAAGATAGTGTTGTTAGGTTAACTGAGAGAACCTACTTCTTAATGTAAAAACCTCGTGTTTGTATTTTAGATTCGATTATTAAAATTACGCATAATTTTGCTGGATGTGAATCACATGTAATGTTGCTTTTTTCATTATAAGCAAGACAGGGACTGGTTAAAGAAGGGATTGTGGGATGTTGTCAAAGCGGAACTGCGTCAGAGAAGCCATTTTGGGTGAAGGCCGTCAAGTTAGCTTCAGTGTTTTCTGCTTATTACATAGTTTCCTTCATCATTACTCAAGATTTGGGTAGTTCATAGACTACCAGGAAGTTGTAGTCTTCATGGGTACGGCAGAAGTTTACTCTTTCCTTTGTAAGAACACTGGAAACAGAGTTTCAAGGTCTTTCTCTCCAACACCTGACAACACTACGTACGGTCAGGGACAAGAACGGAGAAAGTGAACTGACTAGTTCCTCAAACGTGTTTTAGGCACCTGGACTATTGTGTTTTATCTTCCAAGAGGAAAGGCAAACCATAATAGGGAGGGGACGACAAACTCCACCATATTCAGCAGGTGGTGGGTCATAGCAACGCTTATTGTTCATTTGAAGATAAAAATATTTAGATAGGTATCTCTCACTGCGTAATGTGAGAGAGGTAGGCACCATATAACGTAAACCCAGCGTCTTACTACCTAAACCCAAGGCGGAAACAATGGTAGAGAGTGACATATATTTCTAAAGCAACCAGATATAAAAATCGTTAGGAGGTACAGGGTTACAGGGGCTTAAGATCAACATCAAATAAATATTGTTTGTCTCACAGTATAGCACACCTTTAATAACAAAATTATAAATAACTAAAATCATAAAAACAATGACAAAATAAAAAAAAATAATTAAAGACTTAATAGAACAAAAAAAACTGTGAGGGACTTAAGAATGATGCTGTCAGAGGACCTCACTTTCAACTACCACAACAGTGCCATTATTACAACCACGGAGAAAAATGATAGGATGGATAACAAGAACCTTCAAAACAAGAAATTCTATGGTTGTGATGGTCCTCCTTAAATCACTTGATCTTTCTAGGCTAGAATACTGCTGAACACTAGCAACTCCTTTAAAGGCAGGAGAAATTACAGACCTAGAGAATGTACAGAGTATCTTCACTGCACGTGTAAATTTAACCATGCACCTAAGTACTGGGATAGATGATTGACCCTCGACCTGTGACCTGTATGTACTCCTTGGAATGTAGGCGAGAAAGATGCATCCTAATTTGCATCTGGGGAAATCCTAGGACTGATCCCAAATCTGCATACAGAAATCGCTCCGTTACAAAGCGAAAGGCTCGACAGACGATGCAAAATACTTCCAGTGAAATAGAGGAGTGCCGTGAGTTGACTAAGATATAACACGGCACCTTCCCTTCATACATACTGGGGACTACCAACACACCCTCCTCTCCCTGTCTGACTTCAAAGCAGTTTCTGATTAACTGGGTTGTGGTTTGTATGTTGGACTGTGTGCAGCCAGCAGTAACAGACTAATTGATCACGCCTTCTTCCTCCAGAAGGTCTGATTTATGCTTGGGCTGGGGGACATTGATCCCCGTAAACATATGATATTCTATGCAGTCGGCATTTTATATGTTGTAAAGAGTGTACTGATTTCGTTGTTTATTATCCTCTGAAATCAACAGTGTGTATACACCGATGGACACCTGTACGTTACCTGTAGAAGTCACCAATCCCAGACAAGGCCTCTTAGTTCCTGGCTTGATCAATTAGGCTGTTGGTGCTCAACTCCCGCATCTCAGTGTATGCACCACAGCCAGTCTGATCAAGAACTAATGCAAGTAACCCGTCGAATTCCCTCTTCAAGATAGCCAGGGATCAGTTGGAAATCTCCCATATGCATGAAGAGAAGGTGTTGAAGAGTCGTGGTCCCTTTACACTTCTTGAGTTCTCTCACTGTACTCATTGCGCCCTGATTTTCATCGGAAGTATGAAGAGCCTTGGAACGATGAGTACACTGAGAGATAACCAAATTTCAGCATTTTATACATCACGAATTTAAGTACAATTTTAGTCATTAAAGTGTTCGTAACTGGTGGTTTATAGGTGACACGCAGCCTTGATGACTCTCGTAACTGGTGGTTTATAGGTGACACGCAGCCTTGATGACTCTCGTAACTGGTGGTTTATAGGTGACACGCAGCCTTGATGACTCTCGTAACTGGTGGTTTATAGGTGACACGCAGCCTTGATGACTCTCGTAACTGGTGGTTTATAGGTGACACGCAGCCTTGATGACTCTCGTAACTGGTGGTTTATAGGTGACACGCAGCCTTGATGACTCTCGTAACTGGTGGTTTATAGGTGACACGCAGCCTTGATGACTCTCGTAATTGGTGGTTTATAGGTGACACGCAGCCTTGATGACTCTCGTAACTGGTGGTTTATAGGTGACACGCAGCCTTGATGACTCTCGTAACTGGTGGTTTATAGGTGACACGCAGCCTTGATGACTCTCGTAACTGGTGGTTTATAGGTGACACGCAGCCTTGATGACTCTCGTAATTGGTGGTTTATAGGTGACACGCAGCCTTGATGACTCTCGTAACTGGTGGTTTATAGGTGACACGCAGCCTTGATGACTCTCGTAACTGGTGGTTTATAGGTGACACGCAGCCTTGATGACTCTCGTAATTGGTGGTTTATAGGTGACACGCAGCCTTGATGACTCTCGTAACTGGTGGTTTATAGGTGACACGCAGCCTTGATGACTCTCGTAACTGGTGGTTTATAGGTGACACGCAGCCTTGATGACTCTCGTAACTGGTGGTTTATAGGTGACACGCAGCCTTGATGACTCTCGTAACTGGTGGTTTATAGGTGACACGCAGCCTTGATGACTCTCGTAACTGGTGGTTTATAGGTGACGCGCAGCCTTGATGACTCTCGTAACTGGTAGTTTATAGGTGACGCGCAGCCTTGATGACTCTCGTAACTGGTAGTTTATAGGTGACACGCAGCCTTGATGACTCTCGTAATTGGTGGTTTATAGGTGACACGCAGCCTTGATGACTCTCGTAATTGGTGGTTTATAGGTGACACGCAGCCTTGGTGACTCTCCTGCGCTTGACAGACTTAAAAATAAGTCAATCACCTGCGTCGCGTCTTAACTCAAACAGAAAGTTAGTATTCAACGACACCAGACGAACATCACAATGTTCGCTGGTCAGTCGCGAAGAATACATTAGGGAAGGAGAATATATTAGGGAAGGAGGATACATTAGAGATGGGAAATACATTAGGGATGGAAAGGCACATATTACAGACCAAGTTCTTCATCCACTCATATTATTATAATCAAAAAGAAGCGCTAAGCCACAAGGGTTCCATCCACTCATAACTAGAACGTGTGAGGAACACAAGCAGAAGGAAGGTAACAAAACCCGATGTCTGAGGTACAGCTGACAACACCCAAGATGGCTGCCAGGAACTACAATAAACAGCTGATGGTACATTTCAAGGTGACCCTCCATGGTGATAGTATAACTGTGATCCGTGGTGACAGTATAACTATGATCCGTGGTGATAGTATAACTGTGATCCGTGGTGATAGTATAACTGTGATCCATAGTGTTAGTATAACTGTGATCCATGGTGATAGTATAACTGTGATCCATAGTGTTAGTATAACTGTGATCCATGGTGATAGTATAACTGTGATCCATGGTGATAGTATAACTGTGATCCATGGCGATAGTATAACTGTGATCCATAGTGATAGTATAACTGTGATCCATAGTGATAGTATAACTGTGATCCATGGTGATAGTATAACTGTGATCCATAGTGTTAGTATAACTGTGATCCATAGTGTTAGTATAACTGTGATCCATGGTGATAGTATAACTGTGATCCATGGTGATAGTATAACTGTGATC
The DNA here is from genome assembly GCF_038502225.1 of Cherax quadricarinatus. NCBI lineage: Eukaryota > Metazoa > Arthropoda > Malacostraca > Decapoda > Parastacidae > Cherax > Cherax quadricarinatus. Next base: position 15,358,590 of record NC_091351.1, on the reverse strand, counting down.
CATGGTGATAGTATAACTGTGATCCATGGTGATAGTATAACTGTGATCCATGGTGATAGTATAACTGTGATCCATGGTGATAGTATAACTGTGATCCATAGTGTTAGTATAACTGTGATCCATGGTGATAGTATAACTGTGATCCATGGTGATAGTATAACTGTGATCCATAGTGTTAGTATAACTGTGATCCATAGTGATAGTATAACTGTGATCCATGGTGATAGTATAACTGTGATCCATGGTGATAGTATAACTGTGATCCATGGTGATAGTATAACTGTGATCCATAGTGATAGTACAACTGTGATCCATAGTGATAGTATAACTGTGATCCATAGTGATAGTATAACTGTGATCCATGGTGATAGTATAACTGTGATCCATAGTGTTAGTATAACTGTGATCCATGGTGATAGTATAACTGTGATCCATGGTGATAGTATAACTGTGATCCATGGTGATAGCATAACTGTGATCCATGGTGATAGTATAACTGTGATCCATGGTGATAGTATAACTGTGATCCATAGTGTTATTATAACTGTGATCCATAGTGTTAGTATAACTGTGATCCATGGTGATAGTATAACTGTGATCAATGGTGATAGTATAACTGTGATCCATAGTGTTAGTATAACTGTGATCCATAGTGATAGTATAACTGTGATCCATAGTGATAGTATAACTGTGATCCATGATGATAGTATAACTGTGATCCATAGTGATAGTATAACTGTGATCCATGATGATAGTATAACTGTGATCCATAGTGATAGTATAACTGTGATCCATGATGATAGTATAACTGTGATCCATGGTGATAGTATAACTGTGATCCATGATGATAGTATAACTGTGATCCATGATGATAGTATAACTGTGATCCATGGTGATAGTATAACTGTGATCCATAGTGTTAGTATAACTGTGATCCATGGTGATAGTATAACTGTGATCCATAGTGATAGTATAACTGTGATCCATGGTGATAGTATAACTGTGATCCATAGTGTTAGTATAACTGTGATCCATGATGATAGTATAACTGTGATCCATAGTGATAGTATAACTGTGATCCATGATGATAGTATAACTGTGATCCATGGTGATAGTATAACTGTGATCCATAGTGATAGTATAACTGTGATCCATGATGATAGTATAACTGTGATCCATGGTGATAGTATAACTGTGATCCATAGTGTTAGTATAACTGTGATCCATAGTGATAGTATAACTGTGATCCATAGTGATAGTATAACTGTGATCCATGATGATAGTATAACTGTGATCCATGATGATAGTATAACTGTGATCCATAGTGATAGTATAACTGTGATCCATAGTGATAGTATAACTGTGATCCATGATGATAGTATAACTGTGATCCATAGTGATAGTATAACTGTGATCAATAGTGATAGTATAACTGTGATCCATAGTGTTATTATAACTGTGATCCATAGTGTTAGTATAACTGTGATCCATGATGATAGTATAACTGTGATCCATAGTGATAGTATAACTGTGATCCATAGTGATAGTATAACTGTGATCCATGATGATAGTATAACTGTGATCCATGATGATAGTAAAACTGTGATCCATGATGATAGTATAACTGTGATCCATGATGATAGTATAACTGTGATCCATAGTGATAGTATAACTGTGATCCATAGTGATAGTATAACTGTGATCCATGATGATAGTATAACTGTGATCCATGATGATAGTATAACTGTGATCCATCGTGATAGTATAACTGTGATCCATGGTGATAGTATAACTGTGATCCATAGTGTTAGTATAACTGTGATACATAGTGATAGTATAACTGTGATCCATGATGATAGTATAACTGTGATCCATGATGATAGTATAACTGTGATCCATGATGATAGTATAACTGTGATCCGTGGTGATAGTATAACTGTGATCCATGGTGATAGTATAACTGTGATCCATAGTGTTAGTATAACTGTGATCCATGGTGATAGTATAACTGTGATCCATAGTGATAGTATAACTGTGATCCATGGTGATAGTATAACTGTGATCCATAGTGATAGTATAACTGTGATCCATAGTGATAGTATAACTGTGATCCATGGTGATAGTATAACTGTGATCCGTGGTGATAGTATAACTGTGATCCATGGTGATAGTATAACTGTGATCCATAGTGATAGTATAACTGTGATCCATGGTGATAGTATAACTGTGATACATAGTGATAGTATAACTGTGATCCATGGTGATAGTATAACTGTGATCCATGATGATAGTATAACTGTGATCCATCGTGATAGTATAACTGTGATCCATGGTGATAGTATAACTGTGATCCATAGTGTTAGTATAACTGTGATCCATAGTGATAGTATAACTGTGATCCATGATGATAGTATAACTGTGATCCATGATGATAGTATAACTGTGATCCATGATGATAGTATAACTGTGATCCGTGGTGATAGTATAACTGTGATCCATGGTGATAGTATAACTGTGATCCATGGTGATAGTATAACTGTGATCCATAGTGTTAGTATAACTGTGATCCATAGTGATAGAATAACTGTGATCCATAGTGATAGTATAACTGTGATCCATAGTGTTAGTATAACTGTGATCCATAGTGTTAGTATAACTGTGATCCATAGTGATAGAATAACTGTGATCCATAGTGTTAGTATAACTGTGATCCATAGTGTTAGTATAACTGTGATCCATAGTGATAGAATAACTGTGATCCATAGTGTTAGTATAACTGTGATCCATAGTGTTAGTATAACTGTGATCCATAGTGTTAGTATAACTGTGATCCATGATGATAGTATAACTGTGATCCATGGTGATAGTATAACTGTGATCCATGATGATAGTATAACTGTGATCCATGATGATAGTATAACTGTGATCCATGATGATAGTATAACTGTGATCCATGATGATAGTATAACTGTGATCCATAGTGTTAGTATAACTGTGATCCATAGTGTTAGTATAACTGTGATCCATGGTGATAGTATAACTGTGATCCATAGTGTTAGTATAACTGTGATCCATAGTGATAGTATAACTGTGATCCATGGTGATAGTATAACTGTGATCCATAGTGTTAGTATAACTGTGATCCATAGTGTTAGTATAACTGTGATCCATGATGATAGTATAACCGTGATCCATGGTGATAGTATAACTGTGATCCATAGTGTTAGTATAACTGTGATCCATGGTGATAGTATAACTGTGATCCATAGTGATAGTATAACTGTGATCCATAGTGATAGTATAACTGTGATCCATGATGATAGTATAACTGTGATCCATGATGATAGTATAACTGTGATCCATGATGATAGTATAACTGTGATCCATGATGATAGTATAACTGTGATCCATGGTGATAGTATAACTGTGATCCATGGTGATAGTATAACTGTGATCCATAGTGATAGTATAACTGTGATCCATGATGATAGTATAACTGTGATCCATGATGATAGTATAACTGTGATCCATGGTGATAGTATAACTGTGATCCATGATGATAGTATAACTGTGATCCATGGTGATAGTATAACTGTGATCCATGGTGATAGTATAACTGTGATCCATAGTGATAGTATAACTGTGATCCATGATGATAGTATAACTGTGATCCATGATGATAGTATAACTGTGATCCATGATGATAGTATAACTGTGATCCATGATGATAGTATAACTGTGATCCATGGTGATAGTATAACTGTGATCCATGGTGATAGTATAACTGTGATCCATAGTGATAGTATAACTGTGATCCATGATGATAGTATAACTGTGATCCATGGTGATAGTATAACTGTGATCCATGATGATAGTATAACTGTGATCCATGGTGATAGTATAACTGTGATCCATAGTGATAGTATAACTGTGATCCATGATGATAGTATAACTGTGATCCATGGTGATAGTATAACTGTGATCCATGATGATAGTATAACTGTGATCCATGGTGATAGTATAACTGTGATCCATAGTGTTAGTATAACTGTGATCCATGATGATAGTATAACTGTGATCCATGGTGATAGTATAACTGTGATCCATAGTGATAGTATAACTGTGATCCATGATGATAGTATAACTGTGATCCATGATGATAGTATAACTGTGATCCATGGTGATAGTATAACTGTGATCCATGGTGATAGTATAACTGTGATCCATAGTGATAGTATAACTGTGATCCATGATGATAGTATAACTGTGATCCATGATGATAGTATAACTGTGATCCATGGTGATAGTATAACTGTGATCCATGGTGATAGTATAACTGTGATCCATAGTGTTAGTATAACTGTGATCCATGGTGATAGTATAACTGTGATCCATAGTGTTAGTATAACTGTGATCCATGATGATAGTATAACTGTGATCCATGATGATAGTATAACTGTGATCCATGATGATAGTATAACTGTGATCCATGGTGATAGTATAACTGTGATCCATGATGATAGTATAACTGTGATCCATGGTGATAGTATAATTGTGATCCATGGTGATAGTATAACTGTGATCCATAGTGTTAGTATAACTGTGATCCATAGTGATAGTATAACTGTGATCCATAGTGATAGTATAACTGTGATCCATGATGATAGTATAACTGTGATCCATGATGATAGTATAACTGTGATCCATGATGATAGTATAACTGTGATCCGTGGTGATAGTATAACTGTGATCCATGGTGATAGTATAACTGTGATCCATGGTGATAGTATAACTGTGATCCATAGTGATAGTATAACTGTGATCCATGATGATAGTATAACTGTGATCCATGATGATAGTATAACTGTGATCCATGATGATAGTATAACTGTGATCCATGATGATAGTATAACTGTGATCCATGATGATAGTATAACTGTGATCCGTGGTGATAGTAAAGTAACTGAGGTTCAATAAAGGCAACACATTTGTCTTCCTGGGATAACTCCTGGATTATCCCATATTCTGTAGCACTTTATTACCCTCATTGTCTTCCCATTTATCCCTTATGTTCACAAGACAATATGCGGGTTATGACATTTTATTTAGAAGACGTTTCGCCCACCAGGGACAAAATGTCTTGTATACTTACCCTTTCATTTAATTCAAAATAGTTAAAATAATATTAATAAAATAATAATAATCATAAAGAGTGTGGATCCAAGAGTTGAATATCAACCGCTGCAGACACAAGTAATGGAATATACACAATAACATGATTCCCACTTGCTGAGAGCTTTAACCAGTGTGTGGACGATACTAGACTGAGACCGTCACTGGTGCTACCAACAACCACACTTGCTGAGACCGTCACTGGTGCTACCAACAACCACACTTGCTGAGACCGTCACTGGTGCTACCAACAACTACACTTGCTGAGACCGTCACTGGTGCTACCAACAACCACACTTGCTGAGACCGTCACTGGTGCTACCAACAACTACACTTGCTGAGACCGTCACTGGTGCTACCAACAACCACACTTGCTGAGACCGTCACTGGTGCTACCAACAACCACACTTGCTGAGACCGTCACTGGTGCTACCAACAACCACACTTGCTGAGACCGTCACTGGTGCTACCAACAACCACACTTGCTGAGACCGTCACTGGTGCTACCAACAACTACACTTGCTGAGACCGTCACTGGTGCTACCAACAACCACACTTGCTGAGACCGTCACTGGTGCTACCAACAACTACACTTGCTGAGACCGTCACTGGTGCTACCAACAACCACACTTGCTGAGACCGTCACTGGTGCTATCAACAACCACACTTGCTGAGACCGTCACTGGTGCTACCAACAACTACACTTGCTGAGACCGTCACTGGTGCTACCAACAACCACACTTGCTGAGACCGTCACTGGTGCTACCAACAACTACACTTGCTGAGACCGTCACTGGTGCTACCAACAACCACACTTGCTGAGACCGTCACTGGTGCTACCTACAACCACACTTGCTGAGACCGTCACTGGTGCTACCAACAACTACACTTGCTGAGACCGTCACTGGTGCTACCAACAACCACACTTGCTGAGACCGTCACTGGTGCTACCAACAACCACACTTGCTGAGACCGTCACTGGTGCTATCAACAACCACACTTGCTGAGACCGTCACTGGTGCTACCAACAACCACACTTGCTGAGACCGTCACTGGTGCTATCAACAACCACACTTGCTGAGACCGTCACTGGTGCTACCAACAACTACACTTGCTGAGACCGTCACTGGTGCTACCAACAACCACACTTGCTGAGACCGTCACTGGTGCTACCTACAACCACACTTGCTGAGACCGTCACTGGTGCTACCTACAACCACACTTGCTGAGACCGTCACTGGTGCTACCAACAACCACACTTGCTGAGACCGTCACTGGTGCTACCAACAACCACACTTGCTGAGACCGTCACTGGTGCTACCTACAACCACACTTGCTGAGACCGTCACTGGTGCTACCAACAACTACACTTGCTGAGACCGTCACTGGTGCTACCAACAACCACACTTGCTGAGACCGTCACTGGTGCTACCTACAACCACACTTGCTGAGACCGTCACTGGTGCTACCTACAACCACACTTGCTGAGACCGTCACTGGTGCTACCAACAACCACACTTGCTGAGACCGTCACTGGTGCTACCTACAACCACACTTGCTGAGACCGTCACTGGTGCTACCTACAACCACACTTGCTGAGACCGTCACTGGTGCTACCTACAACCACACTTGCTGAGACCGTCACTGGTGCTACCTACAACCACACTTGCTGAGACCGTCACTGGTGCTACCAACAACCACACTTGCTGAGACCGTCACTGGTGCTACCAACAACCACACTTGCTGAGACCGTCACTGGTGCTACCAACAACCACACTTGCTGAGACCGTCACTGGTGCTACCTACAACCACACTTGCTGAGACCGTCACTGGTGCTACCAACAACTACACTTGCTGAGACCGTCACTGGTGCTACCAACAACCACACTTGCTGAGACCGTCACTGGTGCTACCAACAACCACACTTGCTGAGACCGTCACTGGTGCTACCAACAACCACACTTGCTGAGACCGTCACTGGTGCTACCTACAACCACACTTGCTGAGACCGTCACTGGTGCTACCTACAACCACACTTACTGAGACCGTCACTGGTGCTACCAACAACCACACTTGCTGAGACCGTCACTGGTGCTACCAACAACCACACTTGCTGAGACCGTCACTGGTGCTACCTACAACCACACTTGCTGAGACCGTCACTGGTGCTACCTACAACCACACTTGCTGAGACCGTCACTGGTGCTACCAACAACCACACTTGCTGAGACCGTCACTGGTGCTACCTACAACCACACTTGCTGAGACCGTCACTGGTGCTACCAACAACCACACTTGCTGAGACCGTCACTGGTGCTACCTACAACCACACTTGCTGAGACCGTCACTGGTGCTACCAACAACCACACTTGCTGAGACCGTCACTGGTGCTACCAACAACCACACTTGCTGAGACCGTCACTGGTGCTACCAACAACCACACTTGCTGAGACCGTCACTGGTGCTACCAACAACTACACTTGCTGAGACCGTCACTGGTGCTACCAACAACCACACTTGCTGAGACCGTCACTGGTGCTACCAACAACCACACTTGCTGAGACCGTCACTGGTGCTACCAACAACTACACTTGCTGAGACCGTCACTGGTGCTACCAACAACTACACTTGCTGAGACCGTCACTGGTGCTACAAACAACTACACTTGCTGAGACCGTCACTGGTGCTACCTACAACCACACTTGCTGAGACCGTCACTGGTGCTACCTACAACCACGCTGAAGGACACTTGTGTCCACTTGAGCACATTCATTCATGGGAACGTTTAACCACATAGGGGTTTAATCAGTGCTCATGCAAGGTATAGTAAAACAGATTAATATTTTTATTATTCTCTTTTTTGTATATTCTGTATTGTGACTTACTCGTGGCATGTACTCTACACATTATTATGTGTTGCACTGTTTGGTTCTGAAAGTAAAAATAAGAGAAGCCCTTTGATAAAAGTTAAGAGGCGTGGCCAGGAGCTACAACACGACCCCTGCAAACGCGACTTGGAATGCGGTTCTTATCAGTGAAAGGGGTTGAATTTGAGGACCTGCCTAGCATAAGCAAGTGAGCCTGAGGCAGTGCGCCTACATGCTAAAGTTCGTATGTACACGCTCTGATAGCTGGCTACACCACAGTAATACCAAAGAAAGTTTCAGTTTTCTGGGACCTGACCGCGAGGGTTATGACCTATGTGGTCTTCAGGTTACCTTTAGGTGTGCAAAACTTGTCATTTTGCCTCGTAAGTTCAGTTCTAACACTTATAAATGTTTCTTAACATTTTGACCTTGGTGATACACAGAGTGGGGTGTCCAGGTGTCCTTGGGACATTATGTCCAAATAGAGAGGAAGGAGAAGAGACGGCAGCAGCGGAAATAACATCACCACCACACTAACCACAATCACCAGTAGTAATACCAGTAGCAATAATACCACCACCATCACCAGTAGCAGTAGAGTCCCCGGTAGAAGCAGTAGCACTACTAGTCTCAGAACCAGCAGCAACAACAGCAGTAGTAGCACCACCATCGCCACCATTAGTCTGAGTAACACCTGTACTAACAGAAGTGTTCGAATATTGCTGTGAATGCTGAGTGCTGGGCGGCGTTGATGACAATCCTGACAACTCTGTATCGCTGAATTAATTCCTGTGTGTACTCAGTTTTCAGGGCAGTCGTCAGACACATTTTTTGTCAATTATTGTTAAGCGCTAAACTCATGTGGGTCATTTCAACGCAAGACGTGGTGAAGACTTCAACCTCCGTCTGCTGAGTGTCAGACATGCTTCCTATTTGTTGTACTCACCAAGATATCCTGATGGTTCACAGAACGACCCTGGGAGCAATTCTCGCGCCTAACGAGACACATGAACAAGCCTTCTTACACCTGTTGCCCATCTTCACCAAGCAGTGAATAGATACCTAGGTGTTGGTCGACTGTTGTGGGTCGCATTCCATATATTTTAAGTCCAAGCTTGTAAACAACAAAAGTAAAACAACAGTCTAACAGCTCCTAGAATGTAAAGTTGAGCTGGGGTAGGATAACAGCTCTTAGCTGCTGGAAAAAGCTCCTACAGGATCAAAATCTCGTAATACAAACTAGTGTACATGAAAACATTTGCAAAATAAGCTGGTTCAGGGTAAGAGCTTTTGTAAAGTTAAATTAAGACAGCAGCAGCTCTCGGGAGGTAAAATAAAATTCAGGAACTCTGAGTGCTGAAAATGAATAAAAAAAAGACAATGAAAGTAAACATCCGTCGTTTCTTCATCTCATGACTGACCACATGATGCTGACATTAAAATATTATAATGTATATTGTGTGCACTCAGCTTACCTTCATGAATATTTAATGTATGCGAAGATAACCTTATGCTTGTGAACACTGGGTTCTTGATAAGCTTGTGGTGTGAACACTGGGTTCTTGTCAAGCTTGTGGTGTGAACACTGCGTTCTTGTCAAGCTTGTGGTGTGAACACTGCGTTCTTGTCAAGCTTGTGGTGTGAACACTGGGTTCTTGATAAGCTTGTGGTGTGAACACTGGGTTCTTGATAAGCTTGTACTTGAGGGGGTGGTCACATAAGTGTTTAAGCTAAGCTTTGGTTAGACCAAAGTTTTGTTGGCTGAGGGTGATGACCGTGCGGTTTGCTTGCCTTTGTTGAGGGTATCTTTAACTTAGTACAAAATTCATAGTCATAAAGTCATGTTTGAGGGAGGGTTGTGTTGGTGATGGGAGGTGAGGAGGTGAGTGTTGGTGGTGGAGGAGGCAATAGATGATGGTGGTGATAGCTTGGCTGAAGTTCAGTATGGTGTTGATGTTCTGTGTCTACGTTAATTAGGAGCATGAATAATAATGAAAAAAATAAGCACCAAGGCTATTCGTTCATGCACAAAGGAGAGAATGTGTCTGGAGAAACACCTGAGAGCAGACTGAGTACTGGGGAGGAGACAGCACCCACCAGCACACTCTCACTAGCAGAGCAGTGGCCTCTGTAACTACCCGTGTAACAAATGCTGCTACCACTGTCTGGGGAAGTCGTTTTATCACTGCATGTTGAATAATTAAACTAGATGTAGACACACCAGTTCACACTCTGATAATACTTACACTAGCTACAATAAAAACTGATATTTACAGCAAAGGATGTATGCAAGTCATACAAAGTGAACAGGTTGTCAAACACCCCGGCAATCTTTGTTTACTTCCTGCTGCGACCGGGATGCCGTGACATGCCTAGCTTGAGTGTTAATATGACACATGTGTTGTGTTTATGCAAGGATCTGTGTTCTATGTTATTTGGTAGGAACTGGATATTGGTTGTGGCATTTTCTTGAGTGCCTCTCATGCCCAGCACCACCACGAACACTTTCCTTAATTTCGAAACAAGAATTAATTTAAAGGATGTCAAAGGAAATCTTCATTTTAAATGTTATAAAATATTCTTCATTTATAATAGTTAAATTCTTATTACATAAGTTATTTGTGGTTTCACACAAATAAATTCGAGCTCTTTAAAAATTTCGCCAAGCAGCATGCTAAAAAAACGTTATATTCTATTCGGTGTATGTCACACACCTATACAGACATGCCCTTCTAACTAGCGAACCTGCTACTAAGAGTATAACAAGCGGAGTCTCCTTGTTATGCTAGCACCTTGGTTCAACCCAGACAATCCCAAGGCAGCTCGCCAAAGTTGTGAAGCGATGTTGGAGACTCGTGGATCAACATTGGCAAACTTAAGTCTGGTCGCCCACAGTTCTTACTGTGTCTCTTGTTTGCAAAACTTTCTTTGTACATATTGTATATGCATTGTACATATACTTTCATGCTGTTTGATGAAGGAAATATAAGTATTCACTTCTGTTTTTTGTTTGTTCCTCCTTTCTACTTCATTGCTACGACCAGGCATTCAGACCACAATACTACACCTTTGCAATACACCACAATCAGTAATTTAGGACAAGACGGTAATCACCGAGAATTAAACCTACCAGGACCATCTTCAAGTCAATATTCTATTACATTCTACATAAACTAACATTATTGAGAGTGTGAGTTATTAAGTTGAAGAATTAAGAATTAAGTTATTAATTGAGACACTTATGCAACACATGGGAATCTTTATTGAAGAAACGTTTCGCCACACAGTGGCTTCATCAGTCCAATACAAAGTAGAAATGGGTAGGGAGAGGAGATTGAGGTAATCAGTCCCTCAGCCTGGAATCGATGTGTTCAGTCTATCACTCTTGTAGTAAGTACAGTTGGGGGCCAGAGAGGTGGCTTATGTACTGCAATCAGGTGAGTCGAAGCAGGAGGAGGCAGGATCACAGTGGGACCTGCCACTAGTGTAAGTAGGTCGTCGTCCAAAGGTTGGACAAGCGTTGAAGAAATCTTTGTACCAAGATCCCATGATGTTGCAATGTCTGCAGAAGGTACACTCGTATACATATCCATTCTTTCTTCCAACCTACCCTAGGTATTAGACTATAACCCTACTCGGTAGACTGTCACATGCAGCATTCTACACCTGACCCAACATTCTCAACCTGACCTCATCCTATAAATACTCACATACCTTCCACCCGGGTAGATCTGTTTGTGACTTGATAAAGCCCACTGTGTGGGCGAAATGTTGTCAATAAAGGATCACATTATACTGCATATGTGTTCATAATTTGTGACAGTGTGTTCTGTGTGACTAAGTTATCAATACAGCTTAAGGCATCCTGTTTGGCTCCAAGACGAAGCTTTGGTTGTGATTTAAGAAGAGTTTTGGGGGGGAAATAGAGGAATGGTAGTTTCGAATGGGGTAATATCCCGTAGAAGGATGGGGGGGAAGTGCCGCTGTTGCCTTACTTGACTTAGATCATGTAGCTGGCTCATGCGGAGATTAGTTCCAGTTTTTTCGATTCATCTGGAGGGGTGTTCACCAGCGCTGAGGAAAGTTTGGAGGGCTTCTGTGTAGGGGTTTGAATGGGCTAGCCTAAGCATATTGACCCCAATGAGGATGTTTCTTTCAGTAACACGATCTCTGATACATGGAATATCAAGTTCTTTCCGCATATTTAAAATTTTGGCAGTGCAAGGACATCCTAGGATGATCCTCAGTGCTTCGTTCTACAGTTTTTCCAGCCCTCCAAACTTCCAGTCAGACACGAGTGCAAGTAGTGGCGCCGTATAATCAACCAATGATCTAATATAAGCAAGATACATCATTTTAACATTAGCACCATACCTGGGATGAAAACCTGCCACAACTTTAAGTGCTCTCAGTCTTTTTTTGTACTGGTGACAAAGTTTCGTTACAACAGGTCCAAGTAGTGGGACCTCAAAGCCTAGACACCTGTATTTGGTTACATATTCTAGAAGAGACCCATCATGCAACTGGATCTGACGAACTGTGCCTCCCTGTCTAGGAGGACGCCTATTGAGTATCTTTGTTTTATCAGTAGAGATTATCAACCCCAGGTCCTGACACGAGGCTAGTACATGATTAAGAATGTTTTGGGTGTTGGAGAATCTGGTGGTGTGAATCATTATATCATCAGCAAAACTAAGCATATAATGATGGGATGAATGGTTTTGAAAACTGACAAGTTGAAGTATTCAGACACTTATACAACACATGAGAATCTTTATTGAAGAAACATTTTGCCACACAGTGGCTTCATCAGGAGGAGTTTGAGGTAATCAGTCCCTCAACCTGGAATCGATGTGTTCGGTCCATCACTCTCGTAGTAAGTGCAGCATAGGGCCAGAGAGGTGGCTTATATACTGCAATCAGATGAGTCGAAGCAGGAGGCGGGATCACAGTGGGACCTGCCACTCGTTGAAGTCTTTGTACCAAGATCCCATGATGTTGCAGTGTCTGACAGATGTGATGAATGGTTTTGAAAACCGACAAGTTGAATGATGGGGCTGGCCAGGTATAACATTAAGTAAAGCATTAATTAGAATATTGAATAGGGTGGGACTGAGCACACCTCCCTGTGGGGTTCCTAATTCAAAATCTTTAGTTACACTCTATGTCCCTGGAACAACACAGACGACTTTCTGTTGGACAGGAAGCCTGTAATTCAGCGGAGAAGCCATCCTCCAAAATCCATTCTGGCAAGTTCATTAATGATCACATGTCGGTTGGTTAACATCAAGAGTAGATTTAAGGTCAAGGAAGGTAGTGTATGAGCTGTCAGTGTGCAGAATGAGAAAGATGTTTATGCAGTGATGCACACTCCTTCCATGCATGAAACCATGCAACCGGGGAGACATAAATTGCTGAATTCTGTGCACGAGACGATTAAGAATCATCCTTTCGAATGAGTTTTGTTGATTGGGCTTTGGAATGGGAATAATGAGGCTGTTGGTCCTAGATTTAGGGAGCTCCCCAGTGACATAGCTAAAGGATTACCTGGTACTCTACACAGCAATCTGAGTATGATGTAAGTAATACCATCCTGGTATAAAATACCGACAGGTTGTTAGGTAAGACACATATGCAACAGTTAGGTATCTTTATTTAAGTCTCTTCTGCTTCTATCAACTTTTCTGTACTCTACTGAAGAAGCCTACTGTGTAGGCGAAACGTTTCGAAATAAAGATACCTAACTGTTGCATATGTGTCTTACCTAACAATACCAAAATCCTGGAAGGAATGGTCCCAAATCTGCACACAGAAATCACTCCCTACGAAAGTAAAAGACTGGGCAGGCGATGCAAAATGCCCCCAATTAAAAGTAGGGGCGCCATTGGTACACTAAGGGAAAACACCATAAGTGTCCGGGGCCCAAGACTGTTCAACAGCCATCAAGCATTAGGGGAATTGCCAATAAACCCCTGGCTGCCTTCAAGAGAGAGCTGGACAGGTACCTAAAGTCAGTGCCGGATCAGCCGGGCTGTGGCTCGTACGTTGGACTGCGTGCGGCCAGCAGTAACAGCCTAGTTGATCAGGCCCTGATCCATCGGGAGGCCTGGTCATGGACCGGGCCGCGGGGGCGTTGATCCTCGGAATAACCTCCAGGTAACCTCCAGGTAACCATCCTCACCAGGCGACGTCTGAGCATATTAACACCAATGAGACCATTTCTTTCGGTGACCCGATCTCTCATACTTGGAATATTAGTTTTTTTTCAGTATATTTAGAATTTTTATAGTACATGGATATCCTGTTATTATTCTATATTTTGTGATGAATGGTTTTGAAAACCGAAAAGTTGAAGATTGAGAAACTTATGTAACATATGGGAATCTTTATTGAGGAAACGTTTCGCCACACAGTGGCTTCATCAGTCCAATACAAAGCAGAAAGGTGTAAGGAAAGGAGGAGTTTGAGGCTGAGGGACTGATTACCTCAAACTCCTCCTCTCCTTACACCTTTCTGCTTTGTACTGGACTGATGAAACCACTGTGTGGCGAAACATTCTGTATTTTATCACGTTCTCTATGAGCAAGCAGAGGTGCGCCATAGTCCACTACTGTACTAGAGTGACGCCCCACTGCAACCCTAATTACTCTTTGTATTGTTGAAAAGTTCGATCACAAGTCCAAACAGATGGACTTCAAATCCGAGATACCTGTATCTGGTTACATACTCGAGCCACGATACATTTGGGTCTTGTGGACGCTCTCTTCCTGTCGGGGTGGCCGCTTATTACGTACCTTCGTTTTCTCAGCCAAGATGATTATCCCCATCACATGATTACATGGTTAAGGATATTTTGTGTGTTGAAGAATCCTATTCAAATTATATCATCAGCAAAACCATCACGAACACAAGCACTTTCAAAGATCTGCTGTACCTGGCTGCGCAAGATAGCAACATATGCGCACTCAACGGAGCAGTCAAGAGAAAGAAGAAAAATGTATGCACAATTGTTAACTTGTGAGTTTACCATATATCCCACCACTAGTCATTATTTACACTGTGTACGATAAGTTTACTAAATAATATAACAGAGAGAGAAAAATTATAAGTATGAGATCTTTCACTGTTACAGCTTTCAACACTCTTACAGAGGACAGACTAGTATAGTATTAACCACGTCGAAGCTCCTGAGGATCTGGAGCCGCAGGTAGCTTACTATGTCGCTCTTCCCACGTCACCCTGACTAGCAGACCAGCACGAACCACCAATCACCTGGTACACGAATCACTCATTCGAAAAATAAGTGAATTACTATGCTTTAAAGTTAGTTATTGATGGCATGCAGAGATGTGGTAACGGGTGATGTACGTAGAATAAAATACTGCACTCGGTGTGTTCCACAAGAGAATCATGTAATGTTTGGGTTGCCCTGGCATAGCATTTAATAAAGTGTTAATTAGAATATTAAAGGTTGGATTAATTACACCTCCTTGTGAGGTTCCAAATTCAAACTCTCGTTACACTGATCTGCGCCTAGAACAACACACAAGATTTTTTGATGGCTCCAGCAGAGAATCTCTCCACCTACATCCATTCTGTCAAGATGACTGATGATTACTATTGGTTAGATGCGTAAAAATGTTGCTCTGAGGTCACGAAAGGTAGTGTATTAGCTACCAGAGTGCAAGGTGAGAAAGGTGATTATGCAAGTTATGCAAGCTCTTTCCATGCATGAAACCATACAGCCAATGAGACAGAAATTGTTTGATTCTACGTATGCATGAGGTGATTCAAGACCATCCTCTTAATGTTTCCTACAAGCAGCTAGTAAAAAATACTGACCGAAATGCATTTTGTTGATAGGGTTTTAGAATGGAATGTTAGCTTATTGATCCAAGATAGAGCTAGCTCTTCAGTTGCATAACTCTCGCTGTAGTTTAAGTAAAGAATTCCTTGATATCTGACAGAGCTACTTCACTATGTTGCAAGAGATATCCTCGCCAGGAAAAGTGGATTTTCCTTTACTTAGTGCAGTTAACGAAGAGTACGTTGAAGGAAAAGAATGTTGCATCACCTTCCTTGTTGGTCATCAACCAATTACTCTCTGGTATTATGCTTGGCATTAAATTTTATGTGTGTGGTAATAGGTAGATTGTTATAGCTAGATACAGCAACCCAAAATTGATTCATTTGCTCTTGTGACGAGGATGAGCATGTGAGATCCGACCGGACCTGTTACCATTAATTATATTTAAATCCCTCCATTCCCTGCTAAATGGAGTGTACACATGGTAACCATTAGCAAACTCTTCGTCAAACTCTGACGAAGTCCTGACTACAACTTTCCTGGCAGCAGCGAGAGCAGTATGGAGAAGCTTCACCACATCACAGGGTAGGAGGTGCCAATATTTATCTAACCATGAATATTTAGCTCATACTACCACGATAATTCTCACTGACGGCCTCTGATGTGTACTGAGATTTTGGAAATAGGAAATCTCAAGGCATGTCTCTCACGGTCCATAATGACCACTCCAAGGTTCTTAATAACCACTCTAATGTCATTAATAATCACTCCAAAGTTCGTAATATTGCCACTCAACTTATTATTACTGTCCTTAAGAAGCGTACCATTACTGTTGTCAGTCAGCTAAACATTTTTTTTTATATATTTTATTTAAAAGAACATTACACATACAATCCTCATATAATTATATACATCATGTATTACAATCATGTTATATAAGGGGTAAAACTCAAGCTCCCGGTCCACTCTGAAAGTGTACTGGACTCTACCCTGGACGACTTAACTATACAACTTAATGCTACAAGGAAACAAAACATCAAGTTCACTGGTAGTCGTCCAGCGCCTGACTGGAGTTACTATACAATATCAGTAATGACAACGATATCTATAACCCGAAAATTGAAAATATATACATGTGTTGCACTTACAGCAGTAACATACAGCAGCGCATAACATACATAATTATAAAGGCTATTTCTAGTATGATTTATTTACAGAGATAAGTTAATTAGGTTTATTAAAAAATAAACCCAAGTAAATCTTCCACAAAAGTATCCTAGACACTAACCTAAAGTGACATAGTCATCCCCCGCCTATACTAATCAATCTCCCCTAATTTCAAAACACAACATATTCATAACTTGGTATCATTGCAAACTTGTTGCAACAAGAATATATAAACTAGTACAATAATATATATGTATAAACTTTAAAAAAAAGGAGATGCATACTTATGATGTATATACAACCGTAAAATTACAGTAGCTTAGAACAATCAAGTTTAGTAATGGTTTACTCCACTCAATATCTACCTGTACAATATGTTGTACCCAGACCTGGTGTTACATTAACACTCACACCTTCAATAGGCACATAATCCTAACAGTATGATTGAAAGGGCGCACAGCCACGGCAAATCTATCCTCCCAGTCCTTGATTCCTGAAATCGTGAGTGTTGCAACTAGTATATATATATATATATATATATATATATATATATATATATATATATATATATATATATATATATATATATATATATATATATATACATATATATATGTCGTGCCGAATAGGCAGAACTTGCGATCTTGGCTTAAATAGCAACGCTCATCTTGCCATATAGGACAAGTGAAACTTTGTGTATGCAATAATTTCGCCAAAATCATTCTGAACCTATGTTTGATTGTGTTTGTTTAGTACTAAATTATTGTAAACGTATTTAAAATATATTTTTTTTTTTTTTTTATATTTTATTTAAAACCAACAATAGACAATAGACAAAAGGAAAAACCATAAAGATGACAATATATGAACAAATAACTGAAAAAACGTTACATTAGATATTGAAACATTAACGAATAACATTACAATATAACAAATATGACCACTATTACCTACATATAAAATCAGATACCGAAGCTTAAAATTGTCCTATACTAGCTACATGTGGATAAGTTAACTTTTCGCAAAAACATGCAAACCTATATTAACTCTTCCTCAAATTAATCATCCTTGCTCTTAATTCACACTAGAATAATAAAATACAAGTATAATAAAGAGCAGTTTGAATCAAAGAACATTCCACAATTATCATAAATTTACCCTAACCTAAGCCTAGTATTTCATCTGTATTATAAATGTCTAATCAACACGAAAATTTTACCACATTCCCCTAACCATATTTGTTGGTGTACATGATACAACCTTGTATTACCATCAAGAGAAAAAAAAAAAGAACAAAAAAGGAAAACCCACTCTTCACCTTTAAAATCAGACTTCAATTTACATACATGTACATACATATAAATAAGTATATAAAGTATGTTGTCTAATTGAACACAATCACTTACAACGTCAGTTATAATATTATGTCAACTCAACCATGAATAACTTCATCCAATTCTTACAACTTCAAGGGTTCGTAAAACTCTTAAACTACATACTTCTATTGGCACCAAATCAATTGTGCTTACAAAAATACAATTGTAAATTAAACTGGAACATAAAAAGCCATTTTGACATTTACACATTGTATCAAAATCATAAATGCGCATAGAAAATATGTATTGAATATCATTGAAAATGTTCATGAGAAAAACCATTAAAGGTATATACAAGAAAGTAAACATACATACAATACATACATATATACATATATATATACATACATACACACATATATATATATATATATATATACATACATATATATATACACACACACACATATACATACATATATACACACACATACAACACATGCATATATATACACATACATAGTTATAGGTCGATAATTCCAAATATAACTGTATTGTACTTGAAACACTCGGAACAAATAATGTTAAAATTGCGCCCCAAACATACCTCATATAACATTCATCAAACTCATCATGCTACCGACCATTCTAGGAAACCAGCCCATTTCATCCCCCTTACCTGCCTTTCAACTCCCGTAAATCCCGTAAAGTGAAATTCCTATAACCCTCACTTAAATCCCTCTCCCATCTCCCCCCATACACCTCCTTATTTCTACACTTTGTCCTATAAAAAGTTGCTGTTAATGCATTAATTCTTTCACACACGTTCGCTCCTCTCATAGCCCAAGACATATAAATATAATCCGTAATTATATACCCTACCGCATTCTCTACCATCTGATTCACCCCACCTATGTCTAAGCTTAAAACCCTCAACACCTGCAAACCCCCCCCTCCCACTAACCTTATTACCTTACCCAACCAAACCCTTATTAGTTCAATACATTCGCAAAAATACACTATATGGAAAACAGTCTCCCATCCACCACAAGCCTTGCATATCCCATCCTCCCGTATTCTCTTATGGAATAAAACCATTCCAGACGGTAAGATCCCATGTAAAAATCTATACATTACTTCTCGTACTTTAGGTTTTAAACGTAATTTGTTCAAACGCCCCCAGATATTACGCCAATCATACATCGGATAAACACCTTCTACCACTGCTACCACTGCCTTACCTTCCACCCCATCAAGGTTTCCCAATTTAATATGTGAAGGATCGCTCATGTTTATGATGACCCGTAACATTGCCTCACCTATTATGAACTCCCTACCCACCCACCACCGTTGCATATCCTGACGTATCTTATGAAGTCCGCCTTCCCTGGCCTCCCCCTCCCGCTTATAACTACGTTTCAAATACACACTCATAATCCTCTTTTCAACAGCTATAAGACCCAGCCCTCCACGGCCAACCGGGAGTGTGACAACCGCTCTACCTAACCATTCGCTTCCAGTACCCCAAATGAATCTAAAAACGCGCTTTTGTAACCTTTGTATCTCACTACGAAGTATCGGATATATTGCTGCTACATGCCAAAGTTTACTATATAATAGGACATTTGTTGTAATTACTCTTTGATGCAAAGTTAAGTGTGCAGCTCGTAAACCACTGAGGCGCTTCAGTACACCATCTACAATACGCACTGAATTTATTTGTTGTGCTAACTTGATATCACTTACATAAACGATCCCACATATCAGTAATTGGTCCACCTTTTTCCACCTTTCAACTACTTCACATTCCTCACTTAACCTATCTCCAAGATCCATATACTTCGTTTTCTCCTTATTAATTGACATGCCAGAAGCCTTTTCAAAAACATTTACTAACTTTTCCACCCGAGGCAAATCCCTGTTACCACTTACTAAAATCGTTGTGTCATCAACATATCCAACAATGCCAGCCCCCCCACCCCTTTCGTCACCAACCCCATTTGCTGCCAATAAGACCCTAATTCCTCTATAAAAGGGATCCTGTAAACACGCAAAAAATATTTGTGAAAGGGGACAACCTTGACGTAGACCCCTGCTCATCTGAATTTGTTCTCCTAACCTTCCATTTACCTGCACCCGCAAGGATGCATCTTGATACATTAATTTGGCCCATGATATAATTTCCTCTCCAAACCCCTGCCATCTCATAATCTTCCATAACGCTTCCCTTTCTACACTATCATATGCCGCCTCCCAATCTATAGCCAACACCCCCCCCACTCCCAATTTTACTCTTTCTTCAATAAAACTTCTAATCAAACCATGCCCGTCATACATAGACCTTCCCGGCACCCCATATTGTCCCTTATCGATCACTTTACCCAGGACCTTTTTTATTCTGTTAGCTAAAATTCTTGCAAAAATCTTATAATCACCACACAATAACGAAATAGCACGATAGTCTTTAACTGTTAATGGCTCACCTTTAGGCACTAAAACGACCACAGCCATCCGCTGCTGTGCCCCTAAAACCCGATCCCGCTTAATGATATTGAATAATCTTACCAAAAATTCTTTTAAAACGCTCCAATTTTGGAGATAAAAGTCACTGGGCAACCCATCAATTCCTGGTGCCTTTCCTAATTGCGCCCCGGATAAAGCTACCCATGTCTCGCACTCCGTTATCGGCCCTTCCAAAACGAATCGATCATGCTCTGTCAACTCACACTGCACAAACCTTCCAATTGACTGTAATGCTATTTCACTTATTCCCACACTTTGCGTTTTCAACTTAACCCAAGCATCAATATACCCACTCATACCCTCAGTCGTCGTCAACACCTGGTCCACTTTATACCCTTGCATACCTACCTGAACATTCAACCCCATTAACTCCATTGCCTTGCGACGTGTGTGTTGACTCCGCAACACACACGCCGACGGCCGATCTCCCCACAAAACCTCCTCAATCCCGCCCTTAAGCCTTTCCCCATCAAACCTCTCATTTTGTAAATTCCGGATATTTTCCTTCAAACTTTCAATTTCAATAACAGGATAATTAGCATTAATGTGTGCATAACAGTCGCGCAACTGCCCCTCTAAATATTTTTGAAAACCGTATTGTAACTGATTATATCTCTTCCCTCGATTAATATAATATTCCTTGATACGTTTTTTAGCTATTGTTTCCCACCAATTAACCATGGCAACATCCCCTGGTGCTTCTACCACTAAACGATCCCACATATGTCCAAAAGACAAAAGACTATCCTCTTCCTTTAATAACTTTACATTCAATTTCCAAAATGATGGACCCCTCCGAGGCACACCCTCAATATCCACATCTATTACCACTCCTCTATGATCCGAAAAAACCACATCTATCACATCCACCCTCCGCACAGTGACCGCACAAGGCACGTACATTCGGTCCAACCTCGCCGCATAACCTCGTTTAATGAAGGTATGCTCTACCATCCCTCCCCCCCCACACACATCCTTTAACCCCACCCCGGTCAATATATCCCCCAATATACCCAAACAACACCCCGCACCTCTGGGCTCCACATCTTTACGACGTATCACGCAATTCCAATCTCCGCCTATTATTGCAACATTCGGTAAACCACGTAAAAAATAGACCAGCACGTCCCGAACAAATTTAGTTTTAATACTCACGTCACCCTCAGCCGGACCATATACACATACTAAACTAATGGGAACCCTACCCCAAGTTCCATCCACCCTAATTACCCTCCCCTCCCCCCCTTCACTACGCCTTACTATAAACGGGCTAGTTTCCTTTACCAAAATGGCAGCCCCACCTTTCAAACGTGTCGCATGTTCCATGTACACATTATAACCACTCATATCCAACTCATAACCAGGCCTAAAATTATGTTCCTGTAAGAATACCACATCCACACCAAGTCTCACCAAATACTCATTAAACCACTTAAGCTTCCTCTCAGCTCTCAACCCGTTAATATTTATAGTAAAACACTTGAATTCAACAAATGGGTTTTCCTTTTGTCCCCGGCATTGACTTTACCCCAGTTCGTTTTGCAACACCTCTGTCCCTCCCCCCTTTGTTGGGAATCACCTTTGCAATCCCTTGATCCTTGGGTTCACCATTCCCTCTCTTCTGTACCTCCACCCAAGACTTTTTCCCAGGGCGTTGGGCAGGAGTGAGCACATCATCAGAATCCGATGATGCTGCAGTCCTCTTTCGTGTCCCGCCCTCCACCTGCATTTTGACATCTGAAGCACCGTCCTGATGCACCTCCACCTCTACTGCATGCACCTTCAATCCTGTAGACTCTCTCGTCGACAAACCTTCATCTTCTGCCATACCATCATTCACAGCCTTCCCCAGAACTGAGCCTGGGTCTTCCACCTGATCTAGGACCGATTCCTCTAACAAGTCATCCAACGCCTTTACCAAAGACGCCACCACTTCTTCACCCATATTAGGTAGTCTCTCCTCAAAAACCTTATGTATGTCCAATGACTGAGATTCTCCTTGTAGCGTTACAACTGGCGATTCAAGCTCCTTTTCCTTGTCTACCTCCTCACTCCATGACAACCGTTGTTGGGGCGGTGTAGCAAGAGACTGTTCTCGCTCATCACCAACCTCGTCCACTGGCTGCTGTTGCTGCTGTTGCTGTTGCTGCTGTTGCCGTTGCTGTTGTGCCGGGTACCCACTTCGTTTCTCACACTGCGCCGCGATGTGGTCATATGACCCACATAGCCGACACGTACGTTGTTGCCCCGCATACGTTACATAGACTTGAGTCCTTAATTCTTTCAACACAATATATGAAGGAATAGGGTGCCGAAGAGTCATTTTAACTGTATACGCGCCTTCCAGCGCACCTGCATACGGTCCAGTTGCCCATCTCCCTGCTGTGGCTACGTGAACCGTCCCATAAGTACGCAGTTCACTGGTAATATCAAAATCAGTCGCCTCAAAAGGCACATTCCTGATTTTCACCCAGGTGTAATGTCGAGATACATCATGAAGTCTCACCGACACAGCTGTATTAACCTGTATGATGGTCTCCTGATACTTGTCGACCACTGCCTCGTAGACTTGTGCAGACGTCATCTTAACGAAGATTCTTGTCATTCCATTTAATGCGACACCACATATCTCCTCATTTGCTATACCATAGGTATCGCGAATGATCGCTGGTAATAATAAATCCATGTTGGATCCTGTGACAGCACCACGGATCATCTCAATGCAGACAGTGTTGATTCTTCTTCTGCTATTCAGCGCCATGTTGGAGAAAATAAAGTTTCCACCAACCAACGCTAGGGGCAGCTCAATCAGGTAAACTGCGCAAAACGAACTCAAACAGGAGCGTCTGCGCAGCTCGTCCACACGGCTCGGAGGCGATGAGGACAATATTTTAAACGTATTTAAAATATATTTAGTTGGGTTAGGCTAAAATAAATTGCTATTGTTATAATAAGGTTAGGTAAGTTTTCTAAGATACTTTTGGTGCAAAATTAAAATTTTTTACAATAACATTAATGTAAAAAATATATCTTTAAACGTATAAGAGAAAATTTCAGAAAAGACTTAATTTTAAATGAGTTCTTGCTAATTGACCAGTTTTACATATTCGGCACGACATATATATATATATATATATATATATATATATATATATATATATATATATATATATATATATATATATATATATATATATATATATATATATATATATACACACAAAGCCCCAACACGCCCTTCCAACAACCCCCCCCCCAAGCATTGTTCCTCATATAAGTGAGAGCCACACTAATATGTTTTGCATAGATTACATACAATACTATTATTAAATATTAAAAACGTGTGTCCCAAAAAACACAAACGCCTTACCAAATTAACACACCATTCGCCTGTGCGTAAAAGGAAACAGGTATTTTGTTCCACGAGTTAAACCATACCACTAAACTTCATACCTAAACCACTAATTTTACAACAATGCAAATATGCAAATATACAAGTATGCAGGGTCACAGCGCCCACAACCAATTTCGTTGAACAGCAATTAAATTTAACATGGGTATAAAATTAACACACTACTTTTTTTAAATTTTCACATATAGTATAAATCATCACAAGACCCATGACATTATATAAACCACCAGAACAGATGCCTAAGTCACCAGTACCTGACAGTGAGTGTAATAATTATCCAATTACCAAAAAATATATATATGACTTACATGTGGAACTAAACTGAAATCAGGGTGACTTTGACCGAAAAAGATGTATTAACCCGCAAGGAACACAACCAGGTCTCAAATTGATGCCCTCACATACTCCACTCACACATCACATACAACACAACCTCCACAGCCTTACCATGCCCACCATTCACTAAAGGAGACCTGCCCCTTGCCCGCCCCCATGATCCTGGAGGAGTTTAGCCACCGAGAGGTTATGATAACCCTCCGAGAAACTGGACTCCCGACGCCCCCAATAGATTAATCTATTCCTACACATTGTTCTATAGAACCTTGCTGCTAATGCTTTTATCCTCAACTGCCCTTTAATCTCCCTCATTCCCCAAGAAACATGCAAATAATCCGCCATAACATACATCAAAGCCCTTCCGACTTCTCGTGATACCCCACTGACATCCATCGACAAGGTCCTAAGAAACGACCAACTCCCCCCCCTCCAACAGCCTGATAACTCCCGCCATCCAGACCCTAACCCCCCAAAGACTAGCAAAAATATACCACATGATAGGCGGTTTCCTCCTCCCCACAGAACAAGCATGTCGCCTCCCTCACCAACCCCATTTTATGCAACACATACTTGGATGCTACTACCCACATGAGGAAATGGTATACCAACTCCCTGACCCTTGCTGGTATCCTAAGCAGCCTGAACTCCCTCCATATCACCTGTCAGTTATACATGGGGTACACGGCAACCCCCTGTAAGACACCCCTACCCCACACCACACCCACCAACGTTTTAACCCTCAATATTGAAACCTGTCTCACTGTCAACAAGAACCTCAGCAAATCCTCGCAATTCCTCAAGTCCCTGCCACTCCACCAGTTTCTAGCATCCCTCATCACCCTATCCACCCTAACGCCCCCCTCCCCCACCCTAACATACTCTGCTTAATATATAGGCCCCAAAGCCAACAATCATAGGCCCTCCCGTTTCACATCCGTCATAACCACGTCCTTAGATAACCAGGCCCTCCCAAACCCCCACATAAACCTCAAAACCCTCCTCTGTATTTCCTGAATCTCCTGCGTCCGCAAAGGGAACACCTCTGCCACACCCCATACCTTACTATACACCAGCGAGTTAATAACCAAAGCCCTCTGCTGTAACGCCACTTCACTAACCCTCAAACCTTTAAGCTTGCCTATAACCCTACTCGTCACTAGTTCAGAGTTGATCCTCCTGCAATCCTGCACCTGCGCCATATACCATATCCCACAAACCCTAAGTCTGTCACCAACTGCCCATCCCATCTCCTCCCCCAATCTCCCCCCATCCCAAGTCCCTACCTCCAACAACCTCGACTTTGCAAGATTAACTTCCATACACGAAACATCCCCAAAACTCTTAATCACCTCACTCGCCCTTCTTAAAGCCCCCCCTCATTACCAAAACAGTGGTGTCATCAACATAACCTACAATTCCTCCCATGCAGCCCCCCTCTACCGCTCACAATTCCTCCTCCACAGTCTCAAAGAAAGGATGCCGCACACATGCAAAGAGCAACTGCGAGAGCAGGAAACCCTGCCTTAAGCCCTGTTCCATCAGCACCGGCTCCCCCAGCCTTCCATTAACCTGCACCCTCATGACTGCCCCCTCATATAGAGTGTGCACCCATCTCACTACCCCCCCTCCAAAACCCAACTTCTCCAAACAGATCCATAAAAATTCCCTCTTCACACAGTCATAAGCCTGAGCCCAATTCAAACCAAGGACGCCCCCTCCCGAGCAGTTCTCTATAAAATCCCTTATCCTACTGTGCCCATTCTTCATACTTCGTCCCGGGATCCCATACTGGCCTCTATGTATGACAGCCCCAATTACCTTCTTTAATCTATTACCCAATATCTTTGCAAAAATTTTATAATCCGAACACATTAACGACAATGGACGATAATCACCCAAACCCTTCCCCTCCCTCCCCTTCAGCACCAAGACAACAACCCCAGTTCTCTGTGTTCACCCCATCCTACCACTGCTCAACATATAATTCAGAACTGCCAATAGGCACTCCCTCAGACTCTCCCAATGTGCTCTATAAAAGTCATTAGATAAACCATCTATTCCCAGTGCCTTCCCCCTGACTCAACCCATTCACCACCTCCTCCACCTCTGCCTCCTTAATGCTGCCCTCCAACATTTCCCTGTCCCCATGCCCCAAACCCAGATGAGCCCCGATAACCCCAAATGAATCTAACCCAACAACCCCCTCCCTCCTCTTCCATTTCTCCCGAAACCAATAATCTGCATACCTACTGATACTGTCTGTATCAGAAAGACCCTGACCCTGCACATAACCCCCCCTCCCCCACCACTAAATGTGCCACAGTAGTCCTCAACTGTCTGTCCTTGAATTTCCTTAGTACATACCCGGACAGCCTGTCACCTTTTAAGACGTCCTCCAAGCCTGCCCTTACTCTGAGTGCATCAAACCGTTCGTTATGAATCTCCACTAAACGACTTCTAAGTTCCCCCATAACACCACTAACACCTTCCCTACCCCCCCCATAACAATCATTCAACTGCCCCTCTAAGTAATTCTGCAAGCCAAACCACCAGCATGCCCATTCCCTGCCATGCACCTTGAAAAATTTTGCAATCTTGCATACAACTCCCACCAATCTAGCAAATTCACATCCTCATCCCTAGCCTCCCAAAAACCTTTCCACCAGTCCTGAAAGGACAAACCTAGATCCTCCTCCTGTAAAAGCCACACATTCAATTTCCAATAACTCTGAAATATGCATGGAATACCATCTACCCTAAGGTCAGCCAACACTGCCCTGCGATCAGACAAACCCACGTCAATAGTCCTAACCCTCTCCACACCTATTCCCCGCATAACATAAATCCTATCCAACCGTGCTTCATAACTCCCCTGCACATAGGTGTGTTCCACCTGATACCCCTCCCCTGCCCACCACATCAACCACCCCCACATCCCGTAAAGCATCCCTTAAAACACTCAACACACACCCTGCACCCCTAGGTATCACATCTCCATGCTGAATCACACAATTCCAATCTCCTCCAACTATCGAAATAGCAGGTAAACCCCTGAGATAGTAGAACAAAACTTCCCTAACAAAGTCTGCTTTTACCCTCATATTACTAATTGCTGGCATATAAACCCCCACAAAACATACCCTACTCTCCCCCAATACCCATCCACCCGAACAACCCTCCCCCTCCCCTGGGAGTGTGACACACATCCCCAACAGGTCCTCCTCATTCTCCACCTCCTCACTCCAGAGAGCCTTCCTCTGTCCATCCGTCCCATTCCTCACCATTACCACCGTACTCAGCTGTCGTTCCTCCTCCAAAAGGGTTGGCACACTTGGGGCAGCCCTACGTACACATTACACCACCATGTGCTCATACGAGTCACAAAGACGGCACGTCCTCCTTTGCTCTGCATAATGCACATAGACTTGAGTTCTGTATCCAGTCAACAGAACATATGAAGGTATAGGCCTCCCCAACGTCATCTTGAGGGTGTAGGAACCTTCTGGGAGGCCTTCATATGGGCCATCCCTCCACACCCCCCTCTAGCCTCATGAACAATACCGTAGTTTCTGAAGACGTCCTCAATTCCAAACTGCGTCGCCTCAAACGGTACATTCCGTACCCTAACCCATGTGAAGTATGTAGACACATCATGCATACACACCTCCACCATTGAGTTAAGGCACATCCTTCGTTCCTGGTACTCAACCACCATACTACTGTAGAAACTGGCCCTCATAAACTTCACGAAGACTCTTCTCAAACCATTGAGGGCAACACCATACAGCTCCTCATTAGGGATGCCGTAGAGATCTCTAATAATAGCTGGAAGGAGCACATTCATCGTAGCAGTGCTAAACGATCCCCGTATCAGCTCGATGCAAACAGTGCTAACCCTCCTGCTGGCATGATCCACCATCTTGGAACTCTGAAAACTGCGCAGAAACCAGTTGATTCAGGAGCTACTGCGCAGCCTGTCCACATAGCCCGAGAGCGATGAGGACAATGAGATCAGCTTAACATTACTGTTGTCAATACTGGAGTCAGTAATGAGGAAGCTGGAGGTAAAGCGGTTTATCAGGTATGTTCTGAGTGTAAGGTAAAATTTCTGATAGGCGTTAATCTTATTTTCTTCCAGTATGGCTGGTAATGCCTTAGGTTTTTAGATGTGTCTCAGTCTTCTGTTTGTAATCCTTCGATGAAAAGTACATCTTTTTAAAGAAGTGGATGGGTAAGCCAGAGGAAGGCCTCGGTCAGATAGTCAAAAGCTCGTGTGGTGGGTCATCAAATGACTAAGACCAGCATCAGGAAGCACTTGTCCTATTTTCTGACCAATCTTACCTAGTAATAATGGGAGAATTACCGACAAAATGTTAGGTAAAATGGACACAGATGCAACCACTACTACTAATACTGCTGCTGCTGTTGTTACTATTACTATTACTGCTACTATTACTACTAATACTAATACTGCTGTGACTGTTGTTACTACTACTACTACTACTACTACTGCTACTATTGCTACTACCACTAATACTGCTACTATTACTATTACTGCTACTATTACTACTACTACTAATACTGCTGTGACTGTTGTTACTACTACTACTACTGCTACTATTGCTACTACCACTAATACTGCTGCTGCTGTTGCTACTACTACTACTACTACTCCTCTTCAAGGGGGGCTCCTTGTTGTGGTGAAGAGGCTCTTGGTCTGAGGAATTAGACCTGTTGGTCTCCTTCCTCAGACCGACCCTAATTACCCCCAATCCCCCCTCCCTATCCCATCCTTCCCATCCTCCCCTTTTTCCTTTCCTCCTCCTCCTCCCCACCCCTCCCTTTTGCCCTTCCTCTTTTTGGCCTTTGGGATTTCTCCCACAGGCACGCTAGTTCCTAGGTAGGGGAAAGGATACCGGGGTCCATCCCATTCCGTTGAGGTTCTTGGCGGTGGCGTAGTTTGCCGTGGAATCTGGATCGCCTGGGGATGTCCCGATCCTCTCTGGTATCCCAGAGTGTAGCTTTGGGTGTCTTTCGGGCGACGGGTGTATCTCTGGAAGCCACCTTTCAGATTCCGGGGGTGGTGGCCGAAGGAGGTATGCTTTGTGGTGGATATCCGGCCACCCTCTCTTTTGTCCACCGAGGTAGCTCGGCAGATGTGAGGTTGCTATCCCGGATTGCTGGTTTACTGGCATGAAGGGTAGGGTATGGCACGGGTTCCTGCTGTTTCCTCACCCGCTTCAGGTACCGGGGCTTCGACTGACTCCTTCGATTTGTCTGACTTCCGCTCTCCTTTGACTATGCTTCCGGCCTCTCCCTCTATGGTACGGCAATTTTCGAATCGCCAGCCCGTTTCACGATGGACCAACTCCAGTCCTACTCAAAAACACCAACATCAATCTCCTGATGATGTTCCTTCGTTACCTTCCCATTCTACTCGGAAAAGACCAACACATGATGCACTCCCTCTCCATGCTCAGTTTTGGGCCACACAATGGACTAAATTCTTTACTTTAAGACCGACTTCTTCTTCTGCCTATCTTTCTGACCATAGTATTGGCAAAGCGCTCCTACGTCATGTTGGTAGAGATATTTCATTTCATGCTCTCAAGAGTGGTACGCGCATCGTCATTGTCCAGAATGCTACCCAAGCTCATGATCTTCCTCTCCTTTTGCATATCGGTACTACTCCTATCACTATTGAAAAATATCTTTCTCTCAATTCTTGTAGTGGTACTGTCATTCTGCCCCATACCACAGTCCAACAGAATTTCCAGTCATGTGGCAATGACATTCTTGAACAGCAGGAACTCCAAGATCTCCCAATCCTCAAAGTCGACACTTATGTCCTTCCTGCCCGTGGGCGGAGACATTACCCTTGCAATGTGGCTCAGTTAACTTTCGAAAGCCGAGAACTCCCGTCCTCTGTTTACGTCGTGGGCCATACGTTACAAGTTCGAAAGGTGATCCCTACACCGCAACAGTGTAGAAATTGAACATTAAAATGGTATAAAATACCGACAGGTTGTTAGGTAAGACACATATGCAACAGTTAGGTATTGTTTCATACTATGGAACAATGCTCTTCTCCAGACTGAAGGACTGACCACCTCAAAACTTTAAGGGTGATGGACTGATTACATCGTCTTCAAGTATCTTCTGCTTCTATCAACTTTTCTGTACTTGACTGAAGAAGCCTACTGTGTAGGCGAAACGTTTCATAATAAAGATACCTAACTGTTGCATATGTGTCTTACCTAAGTGTAGAAATTGCTGGCGTTTTGGTCACCCAGCGAAATATTGCAGATCTATAGCCGAATGCCCAGTCTGTGGTGCCAACGACCACTCTAATACATCTTGCAGTCAACCTCCATCTTGCCTTCATACTCCCACCGTTGCCAGGTCTACTTAAATGAGCGTGAAATCCGTTGCCTCAAAGAGGCAGAAGGTCTCCCTTATGCTATGGCAGTTACTCATCTCCGCCTCCAAGGAAGACTACCTTGTGTTTCTTATTCTCGTGTTTCAAAACATCCCCCCACTTCTGGGGTCCCATCTTCTGCAGCCTCCTCTGTTGTTACCCCTCCCACAGCCACTCTGGCATCTAATCCTTTTGCTGTCCTTGGCTCTGACGTCCTGACTACAACTCAGTCTGTTCTCACATCTTCGTGTCCTTCCTCACAAGCCCCAGTATCGACAAGACCTTGTACGACACCTTATACCAGTCCCCCCTCTACTTCTCAGAAGTCCATAAAATCCACATTGCTCAAATCTTCTTTGCCCCTTCCTTCCCTTCTTCCACCTCCACACTTTACCTTTCCAGTCTCTGTGCCTAGTTCTTCCCCTCTCTCTGGCTCTATTACAAGTGCAGAGGTTCACCCTCCTCCTCATACTATGCCTTCCACTCCCGTCCCCTCCCAAGTTTCTCCCTCTTCTGCCACCTCCCAGGCTTCTGCCTCTTCTGCCCCCCCCACACTTCATCTCCAGTCCCTTACACTCTTTCGTCCCCCTCTACTTTGGTACAGTCCATTACTGTCCCAAACTTTACTCACACTCCTCCTTCTACCTCCAATATGGTCTCCCATACATCTTTGAATTCAGAAACACTTGAAGCCATTTCAGAATATATTGCAGAGACTAAACATTCAATGGACACTGATTCACCTCCTGTTCCTTCTCTTCCCTCTCCTCCATCTTCACAATTCCATTCTTCGCAACGCTCCGTTCCTTCGCTGCTTGAACGTCTTCCAATGCCACCACACGTTGACTTTTCTAACCCCTCTAGTCCGTAGGTGCCCTTCCCTACGAATTCCTGGTATTTTCTTCATTGCCAATCATGGCCTATTTACAGTGGAATATCCGCGGCCTCAGGGGTAATCGGGGTGAGCTTCAGATGTTGCTTTCCAGGTTTTCCCCTGTTGGTGCTTGCTTACAAGAACCAAAATTACACTCAGCTGTTTTCCAACATATCTCAGGCTATAATTTATTGTATTCTTCAGATCCTTTCTCAGATGGGGCCTTTAATGAAAGTGCCCTTCTTCTACGCAATGATATTCCATACTGTCAACTATTTGTCCACACCTCGTTGCATTACACTGCAGCCCGTATCCACTTGAATAAGTGGTTTACAATATGTTCTTTATATCTCTCTCCTTCTCGAGCATTTTCTATCCCAGATTTTGCCTTTCTAGTTTCATCCTTACCACCACCACTTCTGTTACTTGGTGATTTTAACGCCCACCATTTCCTCTGGGGGGGTCTCATTGTGACTCACGTGGCATCCAGTTAGAGGCTTTTCTCGCCTCTCACCCCCTCCATGTTTTAAATACAGGTACTCCCACCCATTTTGATCCTCGTACTCATACTCTATCTTGCATTGATCTATCAGTCTGCTCTTCCTCCACTGCACTAGACTTCACCTGGTCTGTTCTACCGGACTTACATGACAGCGATCATTTTCCAGTCATTCTTACTTCTCCTTCATATTCACCACCTTTCCGTAGCCCTTGCTGGCAATTTGATCGGGCAAATTGGGACCTTTACTTGCAACTCACTGCTTTTAGTGAGGTTCCTTCTTCATCCTCCATTGATGAGCTCCTACACCTCTTCTCGACGTCAGTTTATACCGCAGCTTCTCATTCTATACCCCAAACCTCAGGCAGGCATTCTCAGAAGTGCGTGCCTTGGTGGTCTCCTGCTTGTGCTTGTGCAGTACGTTTGAAATGCACTGCATGGGGCAGGAACCGATACAATAGAGCCAATGAGAGACTTCTTGATTTTAAGCAGAAGCGTGTGATTGCTCGCTGTGTCATCCGTGATGCTAAACACACTTGCTGGCGAGACTATGTTTCCACCATCACCTCTGCTTCCTCTATGAGTGCAGTCTGGAAAAAAGTGAGGAAATTGAGTGGTAAATACTCTCCTGACCCGGCTCCTGTTCTATGGGTAGCCAGTATTGATGTAGCAAACCCTCTTGACGTTGCCGTTGAAATTGGCACTCATCTGGTCCATCTTTCCCGGGGGCTCCATCTATGCCCCTCGTTTCTTTCCTCAAAGTCTGCCAGAGAGTTAGTACCCTTGGACTTTTCTTCTCTCAGAGAAGAACAGTATAATGTGCCTTTTACACTTCAGGTGTCGTGTGAGGTTCAGTAAGGAGATAAAAGGGTTGAAGGTAGACACACTTGTTGGATGGTAACACTATGTATTGTCAGAATGTGATGAGAGGTAGGGAGCCCAGGCCTGCCGTGTTCTGCCTGCTTCTATGTCTATCCATTGAGTGAGAGCGAGGCAACTCATCTCACTGACTCATGCTGTGTCCCGTGACGTCATACAGTCACAGGCCTAAGGGATCTTCTATATAAACACATGGATGGTACTATGATACTCAACTAATCTATGCATACAACACATGTAAAGGAGGATCAGCAACTATGCTGACAGCTCGGTCATGTTACATATGTCGTCTCGACATACACTACTATACTATAGGCTGAACAGGCAGGTGGTTCTGGGCTGATTCTATACAATAACAAATTCATATATATAACTTAGAACTAATGGTTGGTATCATAATGGATGTTAACATAATGAGTTTTACATAATGGGTGTTAATGTAATCACTTAACGTAATGAGTTTCATTGTAATGCATTACGACTTATAAGAACAAATCATTGTACAATATGGATGGAATTGATCGATCAATCTGTATTCATGCACTCTACGGATTCTGAGGAAGAATAAATATATATATATATACAAGGTGAAATTAACAGCAAAGATAATCTGGTGCACTCAGATCATTACTGTCAAATTCTCAGAATACGGAGGGAACGTGAACACGAAAAAAAATTTTTGAAAAAAACTGATCAGTTAATAACAAAACACACAGTTGACAATTTCCTTCATCTCGGTCATCTAATTATACAGACTATGTACATTTAAACCCAATTCTGCGAGGGTAAGATTTACATATGCAGAATGGTTATCATCTCTGGGAGGATCGAATTCCTCTGCAATGGCTAACACATGCCTTGACTGAGGAAGATCTGAACGAGTATCTACAAAAGATACTTGTGGGTTTCTCATTACTTGTCGAGTATGCAAAGCATAGCGACATTCAGGTTGATTATCTGACTGAGTATTTGAGGTAGAGGGTACAGAGTCAAGAGGATTGTCAGCATCTGTCACATTAGTCTGGGTAGCAATATCATCAACATCGCATACTAACTTCATATGATCTAAATGTGATTCTTTGTACTTACCAGTACTAATTTCTCTAACCTTATACTTATTGCCAGAGATATGTTCTACAACTCGATAAGGGCCAACAAACTTTTGATTGAGCTTAGGCATTTCGGATGTTTTGTTGAAATTTGTCAGCATTACTCTTGAACCTACTTTAACTTCTGATGGCTTAGCACGGCTATTAGTTACTCTTGTAAATTCTGCTGTTGATTTATGGAGTGTTTCACGGATTCTTCTAAAAACACTTTGAGCTATGCTGGTACGAGTTGCTATGAAATCATCAGGGTTGTAATTAGGTTTCGGAGTGGAATATAACAACTAATAGGGTAAACGCTTGTCTACACCATACAATGCATAATGTGGAGTATCACCTATGGAAGCATTGTAAGCAGAATTTATGGCACATTGAACATCTGGTATAACTTCATCCCAAGTTTCACTATTGGGGTTGATAGTGGCTCTCAAGACATAAAGTACTTTCTTATTGGTTCGTTCAGCTAACCCATGGTGGATTTAGAGATCTTGTACAAAGTACACAAATTTTCAAGAATCTCATTACAGAATTCACCTCCATTATCTGTTAGGGGTGGTATGCCTGCAGATAATGCATTCTTAAAACACTTTAGCTACTGTCTCTGCAGTCTTATCTGCAATAGGAACTAACTCACAATATCTGGTGAAACGATCTACCATAACACACAGATGTTTGTTGCCTTGGAGGGAGCATTTAAAATTGGTTAACAAATCAAGGGCAACTCTTTCCCACGGTTCGCTAGTGGTTGGGTACACTTGGATTGGATTAGGACCATTGACATATCCTTTATGTTGCATACAAACACTACATTTCTTAACATACTCTGAAATGTCAGTTGCCATACGTGGCCAAAAGTACTTCATTCTGGCTTGTTTCACAGAACGATCCATACCAGGGTGTGCAACACCTGGTGCATCATGAACTAGCTGTAGAGCTACGTTCACTAGTGACTATGGAATTACTAACTGGTAAACTCTTCTGCTTGGAGTACTCAACTCGACTGTTCGATACAGTAATTCTTGGCTCATTACAAAGTCACTAATGGGTGCTGGCGGCTACACAGTCAGAGTAAGATCTTCCTGGAGCAGGAATCGAATCACCAGAACACAAGGGATCGGTTCTTTCTTACTAGAGGAATGAACAAACTCGGTGGAGTGGATGACTCTCCCCGGTTGAAAAAAATAACGCTATAACATGCAATATGAGCATGGGAGAATGAATCTACTATCTCACTGCAAGCACAGGGAAAAATAAATGAACACGGTTAACAGTACTGATATTCAATCTGAGTCACACACAGTGACACGAGGTATCAACTATAAAGAAACTACACTTACAAACGTTAACACCATGTGAAAGTTACTCGAGAAAGAGCTTTTTACAATGCACGGATTACTGTCAACGAGGATGGGATCACCATCTGGAACACAAGGGACAACAACAACACTCAAGTGAGTACACTAGCCACAGAAACGTCTTTCTGCAATGGCTTGTGGCATCAGCAAGAGATGGCATAACTCATTGCAAGTAAAGTTCTTCTCAAAGCGTCCCCTGGGAAGGAACGAGTGCTTGAACAAGTCACCATCGCAGGGATAGTAGTCTCAGCACCCAGGGTTGTCTGAGGTTCCTCTGAAACCCAAGGTAACTGTACAATATCCTGCGTGCACAATATTGTGGCTGGAGTCCAGACAGGAGTGACAGTATTACTAGTGCCTGGCTGCTCGGCTACGTTAATAAGTAATGAACGAATCTATAGGAGCTTAATATGAACTTCACATTTCGCAGCACTTTAACAAATCTCAGATACAATCTGTGAGAACAAACACATTGCTAAGGGGCTAGGTATTGTTTTTCAGTCAGTAAGGGAATATTGGTACTGTGGACTGATTCATATTGACTTTGACTGGCATGATACACTAAGTGAACATTCAAAAGTGACTGGGACATGTTCTCAGGGAACTTAATCAAGGGCATAAGGCAAGAAAAATAGAGAGAATGACACAATAAGCTTAAATGGGAAGAAATTGCTTAACTATTCTGCATAAGTAAATAATAATTGACAGGTCACACTGTAAGCAAGGAAATTCACACAAGAAAATACTCAACTGAATAAACAACACTTTGAAAATCAAGAGAATTTGTACTTTACTCAAATCTAATTTGCTCAACTTTACTTTAAAATTGAATGAATGGCACAGTGAGTTGTCTTTACTCTCAATGCAATAGGGAAATTCAACAATAAAATGATGAATCAATCAAAAATGTTAAAATGGACTTAATAAAGCTTGTGCAAAATTAAAACAAACTGGGAGAACAATTCACTAAAAAGAAAAGAAAATGGCACACAAAGAATAAAATATTATGCACAGAAAAGAACATAAGAAACTGCACTGAAATAAACTGTAGCAATATTGCAAATAACAATTGCTAATCAAAAGTACTGCACACACTACATAAAATTTCTGAAAGAAAATTTTTAATGACAACACAATGCTTGCACAAGAATTATTGCAAAATGAGTCAATGTGCAATAATAAAAAAGATTACACACACAAGAAAACACAGTTTACAAGGAAAGAAAATATAGCAAGGAATGAACTGAATGAACACTTTAACTCTTAATTGCAGCTTAAGCAGCACTTATTGAACAAGCAAAAGAACAATTTACTTTAAATGAACAACTTAAAAATTGCACTAAGAGTGAATTTGTTCAATGAAACATGAAAAATAATAGGTGCAAAAAACACAGAACAAAAAGGTTTGAACACTTACAGTGATGCAGAACACAACACATCAATATAAACACAATACTAGAATTTTCTTGTTATGAAACTTGATGTGTGAAAAATTTGGAAAAAATAATTTTCTTGCTTGCACAAAACAATGGCACTATTGTCTGTGGAAATAAGACAAATTAGACACTGGCTAAATGAAAGAATTAACACAAAAATGTTCAACACACAGAGAAAAATGAAATAAACTGGCAAGAATACATAAATGCTGGGATAAAAAATATAACAGACAACACTGAGTTGTGATGCAGAATATAAGGTAATAAATTACTGAATTACTTCCCTGGAATACTGAGAACACAAGGTGATTGTGAAGTGGAAACACAAGTTCTATACTGCTCATGTGTGTTGCACACAACATGGAAAAAGAACACTAAGGTACTTACTTCAAGTATATAAAAAAAGAAGCACAACACAACAGATATGAAATTATGCACGAAAATTAACACTGAATTAAGAAGATAAAAAAAATATTGCAATCAGTATATAATAAACACTTAATCTAATCAAGAGTTACTAAATGTCACTAAGAAATCACTGGAAACACAAAAAGAAATATCTCAACACTCGCAATTGTCTCTATGAAAAATATTATCACTGTATCGATGTGGTGAAGAATGAGGTAGATGGTGGAAGGTTTGAGGATGGTTGTGGATGTTTATGTCGTCTTGCGGCTGGCTGCTGTCCACACGTGATCGTAGAATTTGCGCTTACATCGACGATTGACTCACACAGGAGGCTTTCAACGGTGGCACCACGGACGATAAACACACTCTAGCTCTTGACCCCCTATGTGGTCCTTAAAATATAGTACTAGAACCCTAGTAAGACTACCAAAACACAGTGGTAGTGGATGGGTGAGTGGGCTGAGGCAGGGCTGAGGCCGCGGTGGTGAGACCGCGTGGTAACTAGGTCTATGGGATGAACGGCATAAGCCTCACTGAGGACACCCTCACTGGCGCGAAAACACTAAGCCGGCTGGCTTAAAACAAACCCATGAAATACCACAACACCACAGGGATGAAAAAGCACTCAGAATGGCTTGGAGCTTGAAGCATAAAGCGATGAAGACTGTACCCACATGGCTTGCTTAAGTACTGGGTTAGTTGCTGGCTGGCTTGGCTTATCTTAACCCTTCACACAGAATGGTTTGACAACTTCTAACGATGAGCACAGCAGGGGTGGAAAGCTGGCTTGGCAGGCAAAGGCTGGATGGAGTAGGCTAGGCTGACTGACTCCCTCACCACAGACTGGCTGCTGGCTTATTTTGCAAACTCGGGTCAACCCCTCGGGAGTGATGCAAATAAGCAGATGACACAGGAACTGGAGGCAACACTCTCAGCTTGCCGATCATCGGCAGCTGGGACTGACGACATTCGTATTCTCGTATGTTACAACATTTACATCAGTCAGCCCTTGTAGTCCTCTTACACCTCTTCAATCTTATTTGGGCACAAGGAGCTCTTCCCCAGCTGTGGAAATCTGCCATTGTTCTCCCTTTCTGTAAGCCAGGTACTACAGGACATGATGCCTCCCACTATCGTCCCATCGCTCTTACTAGTGCAGTTTGCAAAGTGATGGAACGTCTGGTAAATCGACGTTTAATGAGGTATTTAGAGACACACAACAGTCTCTCCGCTAGTCAATATGGCTTTCGTAAGGGCCGTTCTACCAGAGACCCCTTACTACGCTTGGATACGTATGTTCATAATGCCTTTGCGAATAATCACTCAGTTATTGCCATATTTTTTGACCTTGAGAAGGCATATGACACAACTTGGAGGCATAATATTTTGGCCCAAGCCCACTCCTTAGGCTTCCGAGGCAATCTACCATCCTTCCTTAAGAACTTTTTAACTGACAGACACTTCCATGTTCGAGTCAATAATGTGCTTTCCCTGGACTTCGTCCAAGCTGAAGGTGTCCCTCAGGGATGTGTTCTGGGAACACTTTTTCTCCTTGCTATAAATGATTTGGCCTCTGTTCTTCCACTCAATATTTGGTCATCACTCTATGTTGATGACTTCGCTATTGCTTGTGCAGGCGCTGACTGTCATCTCATTGCAGTTTCTCTCCAGCATGTGGTCGACCGTGTTTCCACTTGGGCCACCACGCATGGGTTTACATTTTCCAGTACCAAAACTCACCAAATTATTTTCACTAGACGCTCTGTCATCTCCGATCATCCTTTGTATCTCTATGGCTCCCGTATCCCTGAACGTGATACAGTCAGGTTTCTAGGCCTTCTCTTTGACCGTAGGTTATCCTGGAAACCTCACATTACCTCTCTGAAGGCAACTTGTCACAGCTGGCTAAACCTTCTTAAAACCCTTGCTCATCTTTCCTGGGGAGCTGATCGTCGAACTCTGCTTCACCTACATTCAGCCCTCGTTTTATCGAAACTCGATTATGGTGACCAGATTTATTCAGCGGCCTCTCCTGCTACTGTCTCTAGCCTTACCCCATCCATCACCAAGGATTACGTTTATGCCTTGGTGCTTTTCGCTCTTCCCCTGTTGAGAGCCTCTATACAGAAGCGAATGTTCCATCCTTATCTGATCGCCGTGATGCCCATTGCCTTCGCTACTATGTACGCTCTCACGATCTTCACAATCCTTCCATTTATAGAATGGTCACCAATATTAGTAGACATTCTTTATTTGTTCGCCGCCCCTGTTTGCTCCGTCTCTTTTCTCTTCACCTACATTCGCTCTTGTCTTCCCTTCAGTTACCACCTTTATATGTTCATGTAGCATCTCACTTTTCCCTACCCCCCTGGGAAGTTCCAACTGTTTGGGTCTGTTCTTTCTCACTCCCTTGCTCGAAAGCCCAACTGCCTACGGTGGCTTCCCACTCTCTTTTTCTTGATCACTTCCACTCTCATTTTCATGCCATCGCTGTGTACACAGATGGCTCTAAGTCTTCAGACAGCGTCGGATTTGCAGCAGTGTTTCCGGAGAGCGTCGTGCGGGGGCATTTACTATCTTCGGCTAGCATTTTTACTGCTGAATTGTATGCCATTCTTGCAGCACTTATTCGTATCGTATCTATGCCTGTGTCATCATTTGTGGTAGTCTCAGACTCCCTTAGTGCTCTACAGGCTATTCGAAAATTTGATACATCTCACACCCTAGTTCTCCGTATCCAACTTTGGCTACGCCGTATCTCTACCAAGCATAAAGATATTGTTTTTTGTTGGGTCCCTGGTCATGTCGACGTACAGGGCAATGAACAGGCAGACACTGCTGCACGGTCAGCAGTACATGACCTACCATTTTCCTATAGAGGTGTTCCATTTCTGGACTATTTTGCTGCAACAGCTACCCACCTTCACACCCGTTGGCAACAACGTTGGTCAACTCTGCTTGGTAACAATATTCATTCTATTAAACCGAGCATAGGTTACTGGCCGTCTTCTTGTCATCAGTGCCGAGGTTGGGAGACCACTCTCTCCCGCCTTCGCATTGGCCACACTCGTCTTACTCATGTGTATCTCATGGAGAGGCACCCTGTTCCTCTCTGTGAGCAGTGTCAAGTTCCAGTATCGATTAGCCACATTCTGTTAGACTGCCCTCTATATCAACGAGCACGCAGAATTTACCTCCAACGTCGTCTTCGTTCTACTACTCTCTCTTTACCTTCCCTACTTGCTGATGGACCCTCCTTTAATCCTGACTCTCTCATCAACTTCTTGACAACGACTGATTTACTCCACAAACTCTGATGATGATACCTTTCGCACTCCCCTCAGCCCTTTCTAGCTCAGTCTCTTGCTGCCCTTTACCCTTTCACCATCCACTGCCCCGCTGTCATCCGTAACCTATTACTCATCCACCTCCCTTTTGCCACCTGATGCCCTCGCTTCCTTCCTGCCCTGCAGCGCTGTATAGCACTTGTGGCTTAGCACTTCTTTTTGATAATAATAATAATAATAATAATACTGCATGTAAAACTAATGCAACATTTTACTGTGGCAACGTTTTGCACTCCAGGAGCGTTGTCAAGCTGTTACAAACATTACAAAGATGCAGGTGTTTACAGTGAAACATATAAGTGAACAGTATTTAGATAAGGCTAAAGAGGTCTTTGTGGCATTTATGGATTTGGAAAAGGCGTATGACAGGGTGGATAGGGGGGCAATGTGGCAGATGTTGCAGGTGTATGGTGTAGGAGGTAGGTTACTGAAAGCAGTGAAGAGTTTTTACGAGGATAGTGAGGCTCAAGTTAGAGTATGTAGGAAAGAGGGAAATTATTTCCCAGTAAAAGTAGGCCTTAGACATGGATGTGTGATGTCACCGTGGTTGTTTAATATATTTATAGATGGGGTTGTAAGAGAAGTAAATGCGAGGGTCTTGGCAAGAGGCGTGGAGTTGAAAGATAAAGAATCACACATAAAGTGGGAGTTGTCACAGTTGCTCTTTGCTGATGACACTGTGCTCTTGGGAGATTCTGAAGAGAAGTTGCAGAGATTGGTGGATGAATTTGGTAGGGTGTGCAAAAGAAGAAAATTAAAGGTGAATACAGGAAAGAGTAAGGTTATGAGGATAACAAAAAGATTAGGGGATGAAAGATTGGATATCAGATTGGAGGGAGAGAGTATGGAGGAGGTGAACGTATTCAGATATTTGGGAGTGGACGTGTCAGCGGATGGGTCTATGAAAGATGAGGTGAATCACAGAATTGATGAGGGGAAAAGGGTGAGTGGTGCACTTAGGAGTCTGTGGAGACAAAGAACTTTATCCTTGGAGGCAAAGAGGGGAATGTATAAGAGTATAGTTTTACCAACGCTCTTATATGGGTGTGAAGCATGGGTGATGAATGTTGCAGCGAGAAGGATGGAGGCAGTGGAGATGTCATGTCTGAGAGCAATGTGTGGTGTGAATATAATGCAGAGAATTCGTAGTTTGGAAGTTAGGAGGAGGTGCGGGATTACCAAAACTGTTGTCCAGAGGGCTGAGGAAGGGTTGTTGAGGTGGTTCGGACATGTGGAGAGAATGGAGCGAAACAGAATAATTTCAAGAGTGTATCAGTCTGTAGTGGAAGGAAGACGGGGTAGGGGTCGGCCTAGGAAAGGTTGGAGGGAGGGGGTAAAGGAGGTTTTGTGTGCGAGGGGCTTGGACTTCCAGCAGGCATGCGTGAGCGTGTTTGATAGGAGTGAATGGAGACAAATGGTTTTTAATACTTGACGTGCTGTTGGAGTGTGAGCAAAGTAACATTTATGAAGGGGTTCAAGGAAACCGGCAGGCCGGACTTGAGTCCTGGAGATGGAAAGTACAGTGCCTACACTCTGAAGGAGGGGTGTTAATGTTGCAGTTTAAAAACTGTAGTGTAAAGCACCCTTCTGGCAAGACAGTGATGGAGTGAATGATGGTGAAAGTTTTTCTTTTTCGGGCCACCCTGCCTTGGTGAGAATCGGCCAGTGTGATAAAATATATATATATATATATATATATATATATATATATATATATATATATATATATATATATATATATATATATATTATTATTTTTATTATCACACTGGCCGATTCCCACCAAGGCAGGGTGGCCCGAAAAAGAAAAACTTTCACCATCATTCACTCCATCACTGTCTTGCCAGAAGGGTGCTTTACACTACAGTTTTTAAACTGCAACATTAACACCCCTCCTTCAGAGTGCAGGCACTGTACTTCCCATCTCCAGGACTCAAGTCCGGCCTGCCGGTTTCCCTGAATCCCTTCATAAATGTTACTTTGCTCACACTCCAACAGCACGTCAAGTATTAAAAACCATTTGTCTCCATTCACTCCTATCAAACACGCTCACGCATGCCTGCTGGAAGTCCAAGCCCCTCGCACACAAAACCTCCTTTACCCCCTCCCTCCAACCTTTCCTAGGCCGACCCCTACCCTGCCTTCCTTCCACTACAGACTGATACACTCTTGAAGTCATTCTGTTTCGCTCCATTCTCTCTACATGTCTGAACCACCTCAACAACCCTTCCTCAGCCCTCTGGACAACAGTTTTGGTAATCCAGCACCTCCTCCTAACTTCCAAACTACGAATTCTCTGCATTATATTCACACCACACATTGCCCTCAGACATGACATCTCCACTGCCTCCAGCCTTCTCCTCGCTGCAACATTCATCACCCACGCTTCACACCCATATAAGAGCGTTGGTAAAACTATACTCTCATACATTCCCCTCTTTGCCTCCAAGGACAAAGTTCTTTGTCTCCACAGACTC
Source organism: Cherax quadricarinatus (assembly GCF_038502225.1). Lineage (NCBI taxonomy): Eukaryota > Metazoa > Arthropoda > Malacostraca > Decapoda > Parastacidae > Cherax > Cherax quadricarinatus. Next base: position 15,315,191 of record NC_091351.1, on the reverse strand, counting down.
TTAAGTGCACCACTCACTCTTTTTCCCTCATCAATTCTATGATTCACCTCATCTTTCATAGACCCATCCGCTGACACGTCCACTCCCAAATATCTGAATACGTTCACCTCCTCCATACTCTCTCCCTCCAATCTGATATCCAATCTTTCATCACCTAATCTTTTTGTTATCCTCATAACCTTACTCTTTCCTGTATTCACCTTTAATTTTCTTCTTTTGCACACCCTACCAAATTCATCCACCAATCTCTGCAACTTCTCTTCAGAATCTCCCAAGAGCACAGTGTCATCAGCAAAGAGCAGCTGTGACAACTCCCACTTTGTGTGTGATTCTTTATCTTTTAACTCCACGCCTCTTGCCAAGACCCTCGCATTTACTTCTCTTACAACCCCATCTATAAATATATTAAACAACCACGGTGACACCACACATCCTTGTCTAAGACCTACTTTTACTGGGAAAAAATTTCCCTCTTTCCTACATACTCTAACTTGAGCCTCACTGTCCTCGTAAAAACTCTTCACTGCTTTCAGTAACCTACCTCCTACACCATGCACTTGCAACATCTGCCACATTGCCCCCCTATCCACCCTGTCATACGCCTTTTCCAAATCCATAAATGCCACAAAGACCTCTTTAGCCTTATCTAAATACTGTTCACTTATATGTTTCACTGTAAACACCTGGTCCACACACCCCCTACCTTTCCTAAAGCCTCCTTGTTCATCTGCTATCCTATTCTTCGTCTTACTCTTAATTCTTTCAATTATAACTCTACCATACACTTTACCAGGTATACTCAACAGACTTATCCCCCTATAATTTTTGCACTCTCTTTTATCCCCTTTGCCTTTATACAAAGGAACTATGCATGCTCTCTGCCAATCCCTAGGTACCTTACCCTCTTCCATACATTTATTAAATAATTGCACCAACCACTCCAAAACTATATCCCCACCTGCTTTTAACATTTCTATCTTTATCCCATCAATCCCGGCTGCCTTACCCCCTTTCATTTTACCTACTGCCTCACGAACTTCCCCCACACTCACAACTGGCTCTTCCTCACTCCTACAAGATGTTATTCCTCCTTGCCCTATACACGAAATCACAGCTTCCCTATCTTCATCAACATTTAACAATTCTTCAAAATATTCCCTCCATCTTCCCAATACCTCTAACTCTCCATTTAATAACTCTCCTCTCCTATTTTTAACTGACAAATCCATTTGTTCTCTAGGCTTTCTTAAATTGTTAATCTCACTCCAAAACTTTTTCTTATTTTCAACAAAATTTGTTGATAACATCTCACCCACTCTCTCATTTGCTCTCTTTTTACATTGCTTCACCACTCTCCTAACCTCTCTCTTTTTCTCCATATACTCTTCCCTCCTTGCATCACTTCTACTTTGTAAAAACTTCTCATATGCTAACTTTTTCTCCCTTACTACTCTCTTTACATCATCATTCCACCAATCGCTCCTCTTCCCTCCTGCACCCACTTTCCTGTAATCACAAACTTCTGCTGAACACTCTAACACTACATTTTTAAACCTACCCCATACCTCTTCGACCCCATTGCCTATGCTCTCATTAGCCCATCTATCCTCCAATAGCTGTTTATATCTTACCCTAACTGCCTCCTCTTTTAGTTTATAAACCTTCACCTCTCTCTTCCCTGATGCTTCTATTCTCCTTGTATCCCATCTACCTTTTACTCTCAGTGTAGCTACAACTAGAAAGTGATCTGATATATCTGTGGCCCCTCTATAAACATGTACATCCTGAAGTCTACTCAACAGTCTTTTATCTACCAATACATAATCCAACAAACTACTGTCATTTCGCCCTACATCATATCTTGTATACTTATTTATCCTCTTTTTCTTAAAATATGTATTACCTATAACTAAACCCCTTTCTATACAAAGTTCAATCAAAGGGCTCCCATTATCATTTACACCTGGCACCCCAAACTTACCTACCACACCCTCTCTAAAAGTTTCTCCTACTTTAGCATTCAGGTCCCCTACCACAATTACTCTCTCACTTGGTTCAAAGGCTCCTATACATTCACTTAACATCTCCCAAAATCTCTCTCTCCTCTGCATTCCTCTCTTCTCCAGGTGCATACACGCTTATTATGACCCACTTCTCGCATCCAACATTTTCTTTAATCCACATAATTCTTGAATTTACACATTCATATTCTCTTTTCTCCTTCCATAACTGATCATTTAACATTACTGCTACCCCTTCCTTTGCTCTAACTCTCTCAGATACTCCAGATTTAATCCCATTTATTTCCCCCCACTGAAACTCTCCTACCCCCTTCAGCTTTGTTTTGCTTAGGGCCAGGACATCCAACTTCTTTTCATTCATAACATCAGCAATCATCTGTTTCTTGTCATCCGCACTACATCCACGCACATTTAAGCATCCCAGTTTTATAAAGTTTTTCTTCTTCTCTTTTTTAGTAAATGTCTACAGGAGAAGGGGTTACTAGCCCATTGCTCCCGGCATTTTAGTCGCCTCATACGACACGCATGGCTTACGGAGGAAAGATTCTTTTCCACTTCCCCATGGACAATAGAAGAAATAAAGAAGAACAAGAGCTATTTAGAAAAAGGAGAAAAACCTAGATGTATGTATATATATATGCATGTGCGTGTCTGTGAAGTGTGACCAAAGTGTAAGTAGGAGTAGCAAGATATCCCTGTTATCTAGCGTGTTTATGAGACAGAAAAAGAAACCAGCAATCCTACCATCATGCAAAACAGTTACAGGTTTTTGTTTCACAGTCATCTGGCAGGACGGTAGTACTTCCCTGGGTGGTTGCTGTCTACCAACCTACTACCTTGTTAATATATATATATTAACAAGTCGGCCGTCGTCCACCTCTGGTGTAAATTGTGGGATCCATCATAGCCTCGGAGAAGTGGATAAAAAGGCTTCAAGGAAGAATATTTGGATTTCTTCCTGAAGCCGTTTGAATATTCCACTTTCCCTACCACCCCATCTTTTCATTCTTTTTTACCAATGGGTTTATTTTATCACATAATATGGTACAAAAGGTTTAAGAGACACATTGTTGATATAAATATGGCGTATACAGTACATGAGATGTGAGAGATACATGTCTAGTACATATTATTACGTGTTTGTCACTGATATCCAAAAACTAGCTACAAGCAGTATTAAATCAGGGAAGTGTTTCTGGGTATTGCCAAATGAGTGCAATCTGTGGACTAAAATCACATTGGTATTAAAAGAGGATAACATCAAAGCAGCCTTCATAGAAAACCTGGAAGCATTCTTTAACAGGTGGGAGAATAATAAGTCTGGGCTGGATGGTATCGCCCTTGGTGCTGGCCATGTTGTCAGAAACTGTAAGGCTCGAGGTGCTGCCTTGGTAGACAGTAATGGTGAAGCTGGAGGTGCTGTCCTGGGAGACAGTAATGGTGAGGATGTAGGTGCTGTCCAGGTAGTCAGTAAATGTACGCATGAGGGAATGCATATAAATGACCCCGAGGGAGACAGGAGCTGTAGTGAGGAAACAAGTGTAGTCAAAGACAAGATAAAACCAATATTACAAACTAGTAATACCACAGGAGATAGCGAACAAGGGGACTCCACTAGCATTAGTGAGGATACATTACCAAAAACAACTAGTGAGAGCCCCATTGTTAGTGCTAGTGAGGATAGGAAAGACACAGGTAAACATGCACCAACAGGGAATACAGTCACAGAAACCCAAGGCAAACGGAAACCAAGCCTGTGCACATACACTTGGTATCTGCAGACATGGGAAATCTGGAAAAACAAATGGGACGTGCAACTTTGACCACCCTAGAAAATGCCATGCCCATATGACAACAGGAAAATGCAAACTCCCTTCCTGTAAGCTTTTTCACCCTGAAATGTGTACCTCTTCAGTACAGGAAAGACTGTGCTGTAACTTAAATTGCCAGGCACACCTTCTAAAGGGGACAAAAAGATACAAAACATCCAGACCATGGGAAAACCTGGGTAGCCACAGCCACTCAAGAGGGAGAGGTTTTTTAGTGCCATGAAGAAAAAAAAACTGGCAGGAAATGGCAGAAATCGTACACCAAATCCAGTCATTCCTGGAGTGGAACCACAGTCGATGGCCTCCACTCCAAACCAACAGATACATATACTAATGCCGGAAAAAAAGTCCCCCCCAGTACCACCAATACCACCAGTCCGATGACATTCTTTTTTGCAAATATACAGGGTCTAAAGCCAGCAACGAACAACAAAATACCTTTCATCCGTGGACTGCTTGCAGAGGCAAATGCAATGTTCGCGGCTTTCACAGAGACCCACATAAAGGATCACTTGGACACCGAAATATGGATCCCAGGTTACAACCTATACAGATGTGACAGAGTGAACAGGTAAAAGGGGGGGGGGTTGGCCTGTACATTGCAGAGTCACTTGATGTAGTGGAAGTTTTAGCAGTAAAGATCGAGAAGAAAACATAGTCATTGTGGTAGTCTACAAGCCTCCGGATGAAACGTCCCAGCAATTCCAGGAACAGCTGTTAAAAATTGACCACTGTCTGGAAAATCTGCCAGTTCCTGCCCCCAACATCTTGCTCCTTGGGGATTTCAACTTAAGGCACCTAAAATGGAGGAATATAGCAAATAATGTTGTTGCATTGATAACTCCAGGAGGCAGCTCTTACGAGAATTCACACACACGCGAGCTTTTAAATCTCTGCACAAAATTCAACTTAAACCTGCAAATAATAGAGCCTACTAGACTGGAGAATACACTAAACCTCATCTTCACTAACAATGATGGTCTGATAAGAAATGTCACCGTATCAAAAACAATATACTCAGATCACAACATAATCGAGGTTCAGACATGTATGCGCGGAGCTGTTAGGTAAGACACATGCAACAGTTAGACAACTTTATTCCGAAACGTTTCGTCTACACAGTAGGCTTCTTCAGTCGAATACAGAAAGTAGGCAGGAACAGTAGAGATGTGAAGACGATGTAATCAGTCCATCACCCTTGAAGTCGTAGAATTTGAGGTTGTCAGTCCCTCAGCCTGGAGAAGTTCAGTTCCATAGTCAGGAACTATCTGAAGATCAAGCGATTACATCGTCTTCACATCTCTACTGTTCCTGCCTACTTTCAGAGAAATAGCAAACATCGAACTTAAGCTAAAGGAATCTTATAGGAGTCAGGAATCGTGGGAAGAACTAAAAGCCATAAATGAAATCGAAAGAAACCCAAAGTATTTCTTTTTCTATACCAAATCAAAGCCGAGAACAACGTCCAGTATTGGGCCCCTACTTAAACAAGATGGGTCCTACACAGATGACAGCAAGGAAATAAGTGAGCTACTCAAGTCCCAATAAGACTCAGTTTTTAGCAAGCCGCTAACCAGACTGAGAGTCGAAGATCAAAATGAATTTTTTATGAGAGAGCCACAGAATTTGGTTAACACAAGCCTATCTGATGTTATCCTGACGCCAAATGACTTCGAACAGGCGATAAATGACATGCCCATGCACTCTGCCCCAGGGCCAGACTCATGGAACTCCGTCTTCATCAAGAACTGCAAGAAGCCCCTATCACGAGCTTTTACCATCCTATCGAGAGGGAGCATGGACATGGGGGTCGTCCCACAGCTACTAAAAACAACAGACATAGCCCCACTCCACAAAGGGGGCAGTAAAGCAATAGCAAAGAACTACAGACCGATAGCACTAACATCCCATATCATAAAAATCTTTGAAAGGGTCCTAAGAAGCAAGATCGCCACCCATCTAGAAACCCATCAATTACACAACCCAGGGCAACATGGGTTTAGAGCAGGTCGCTCCTGTCTGTCTCAACTATTGGATCACTACGACAAGGTCCTAGATGCACTAGAAGACAAAAAGAATGCAGATGTAATATATACAGACTTTGCAAAAGCCTTTGATAAGTGTGACCATGGCGTAATAGCGCACAAAATGCGTGCTAAAGGAATAACAGGAAAAGTTGGTAGATGGATCTATAATTTCCTCACAAACAGAACACAAAGAGTAGTAGTCAACAGAGTAAAGTCTGAGGCGGCTACGGTGAAAAGCTCTGTTAAACAAGGCACAGTACTCGCTCCCATCTTGTTTCTCATCCTCATATCTGACATAGACAAGGATGTCAGCCACAGCACCGTGTCTTCCTTTGCAGATGACACCCGAACCTGCATGACAGTGTCTTCCATTGCAGACACTGCAAGGCTCCAGGCGGACATCAACCAAATCTTTCAATGGGCTGCAGAAAACAATATGAAGTTCAACGATGAAAAATTTCAATTACTCCGATATGGTAGACACAAGGAAATCAAAACTTCATCAGAGTACAAAACAAATTCCGGCTACAAAATAGAGCAATAAACAAACGTCAAAGACCTGGGAGTGATCATGTCGGAGGATCTCACCTTCAAGGGCCATAATATTATATCAATTGCAGCTGCTAGAAAAATGACAGGATGGATAATGAGAACCTTCAAAACTAGGGAGGCCAAGCCCATGATGGCACTCTTCAGGTCGCTTGTTCTATCTAGGCTGGAATATTGCTGCACACTAACAGCACCTTTCAAGGCAGGTGAAATTGCTGACCTAGAAAATGTACAGAGAACCTTCACAGCACGCATAACGGAGATAAAACACCTCAGTTACTGGGAGCGCTTAAAGTTCCTAAAACTGTATTCCCTGTAACGCAGGCGGGAGAGATACATGATTATATACACCTGGAAAATCCTAGAGGGACTAGTACCGAACTTGCACACGAAAATCACTCACAACGAAAGCAAAAGACTTGGCAGACGATGCAACATCCCCCCAATGAAAAGCAGGGGTGTCACTAGCACGTTAAGAGACAATACAATAAGTGTCAGGGGCCCGAGACTGTTCAACTGCCTCCCAGCATACGTAAGGGGGATTACCAATAGACCCCTGGCAGTCTTCAAACTGGCACTGGACAAGCACCTAAAGTCAGTTCCTGACCAGCCGGGCTGTGGCTCGTACATTGGATTGCGTGCAGCCAGCAGTAACAGCCTGGTTTATCAGGCTCTGATCCACCAGGAGGCCTGGTCACAGACCGGGCCGCGGGGGCGTTGACCCCCGGAACTCTCTCCAGGTAAACTCCAGATTATAACGCGAAAATCTAATCCAGCTCTTCAGAGCTGGGGTGCGTGCCCCAAAAAATTATTCCTCTCTCAACCCTTGAGTAGAGAGGGCGTGTGCTGCTGCTGCTGCCCCCTGGTGTTGACTGGGTGCTGTAATATTTTCACAACATGGCTCAGGCTTGCCGCCGCCAGGTTAATACAGTTTGTATTGAATTAACCAGTGGAGCTGTAATGGGGCCGTCTATGGAGTTACTTCTACCAGCAATAATCAGAGAAACCTACGGCATAGCTAATGAAGAGATTTGTGGACTTGCATTGAATGGCACGAAGAGAATATTTCTTAAATTCAGCTCGGCGAGTGTGTACGAGGCTGTGGTGAACAAGTTCCAGGAAGTGGCCATACCTGTGAATCATGCTGTGACGGTGAGGATGCATGATGTATCAAGCTATTACACTTGGGTGAAGATCAGGAATGTGCCATTCGAGGCGGATGCATCTGACACACGGTTCGCCATGAGTAAATATGGGACGATACACACGGTCACTGCAGGAAGGTGGTCAGCGGGTCCGTATATGGGGATACCTGAGGGTACGTACTTTGTGAAGATGACGCTATGACATCCTATACCATCGTATGTGGTGATGGAAGATTTTAGAACTCAGGTATTTGTGACATATGCAGGGCAGCGACGCACTTGCCGTTTGTGTGGGTCGTATGACCTTCTGGCAGCGCAATGTGGTAGAGGACGTGGAGACAAGAACCAGCAACAACGAAGAGACATTGAGGAGAGGAGAGTGGATCAAGAGCAGCCGTTTTCGACACTGCCTTTACAGAGTGTGTCATGGAGTGAGGAGGTTGAGAGGGAAGAGAAGATGGCAGGTGCTATGAGTGGGGGTACTCCCCTTCCTTGGATGTGATTCAATCGCTGGAGATCATCGCGGAAGTGAATGACAGCAAGGAGGAAACATCGATAATGACTACGTTTGTGGAAATTTTGGGCAACAAGAGCCCTTGTCAGGAAGATGGCACGGACCTGGATCTTGGGTCTGCTGTAGAGGACGGCGGGACGAAGGTAGTTCATCCTAAGGTGTGTGACAAGGCTGCCTTGTTGGCGAGAACAGTGGAGGTAGAGGTTCATCATGGTGATGAGCAGGATGACGGGATGCAGGTTGAAGGTGCGACGCGAAAGCTGGCGCTTTATGATTCAGATGAAGTGCTTACGCCTGCACAATGTTCTGGGAAGAAAACATGGGCGGATGCCATGCAGAGGGGTTCAAAAGGCACTCAGGGACAGGGGTTAGGTAAGAGTGCACAAAAAGGGGGGGGAGGGATAGGGGTGCAATGAGGCAATCAGGTGACAAATTGGTAGTGTCAAGAGGGAAACCCCATTTGTCGGTTTTAAGTGCTTGACATTGAACATCATTGGTTTGAGGTCACAGAGAAAGTGTGAGTGGTTTGGGGAGTATTTGGTGCGTCATGGTGTTAACGTCGTGTTCTTGCAGGAGCATAATTATAGACATGGTTATGAGTTGAAGGTGGATGGATATAATGTGTATGTTGAGCATGCAGTCAGATTGAAAGGAGGTGTGGCTATCTTGGTAAAGGAAACTAGCCCGTTGGTTGTCAGGCATTGTGAAGGGGGGGGAGGGGAGGGTGATTCATGTGGATGGATTATGGGGTCAGGTACAGATGACGCTGGTGTGTGTGTATGGCCCGGCAGACGGTGATGTACGTGTTAAGAATAAATTTGTGAGGGATGTGCTGGTTTACTACTTGCGTGTATTGCCGGGGGTAGCAGTGATAGGAGGTGATTGGAACTGTGTGATAAGGCGTAAGGATGTGGAACCGAAGGGGGCAGGGCATTGTATGGGAATATTGGGAGAATTGCTATTCGGGTTGGGTTTGATCGATATCTGTGGGGGGGGAGGTAGAGCATACATTTATTAGGGGTGGGTATGCTGCTAGGCTCGATCGTTTGTACATCCCCGGAACAGTAGTAATACATAGTGTGAGGGTGTTGGATGTGGTATTTTCTGATCAAAGGGGTGTTTTGGTGGATATAGGTTGGGAGGGGTTGCCACGAAGGTGTAGGGGGTATTGGAAGTTAAATGTACAGTTGTTGCAGGAAGAAGATTTTAGACAATTATTTAAGCAATTTTGGGAGGGGTTGGAGGTAGAAGCGCCTGGGAATGGTGATCTGGTTAGTTGGTGGGACTCGGTGGCGAAATCAAGTATTAAAGATTTTTATGTACGTAGTGAGAGGGAATATAATAGGTTAAAGTATGGGTTTCAATCTTATCTTGAGGGGCAGTTAAGAGCTTGCTACGAACGTGGGAGTGTTAGTTATCCAGTGGGAGATATTGAGGGATTAAAGGAGAGTATTAGGGATTTGCAAAATGAAAGATTCGATGGTGCGCGAGTTTTGGTGGGGTTGGAGGAGGTTATTATGAGGTGGTAGGCCTTTGGCGTGTGTGTTGAGAGGACAGCGTAAGAGAAGAGCGGCTACGGAGATGATGGGATTAACTGTTCATGTGGGGCTGGAAGGGTATAGGGAGGGGCAGGTATTAATGTCGACTGAGAGTATGAGTGGATATCTCGATGTATGGTTTAGGTCATATGCACAACATGTGGGTATACGAGATGCTGCTTTAAGGGAAATGGGAGGTTATGTGCAATGTGAGCTTGATGGCACAGATAGGGAGACTTTGGAAGGACAGATTACAGAAGGGGAGATTTGGCAAGCTATAGCTGGTGCAAGTTTAGGTAAGGCGCCGGGTGTAGACGAGTTGCCTAATGATTTCTGTGTTAGGAACTGGGAAGTTTTGAGAAGATTTTTAGTCAGGTTGTTCAATGTAATGAAGGAAGATGGGGAAATGGGTGAGCAGCAAAGGACTGCTGTTGTTGTATTAGTGCCGAAGGGTGGACAGACCATGGAGGAGGATTACCGTACAATATCGCTTATGTGCAGTGATTATAAGTTATTTGCAAGGATATTAGGAAACAGAATCAAACAGGTGTTAGGTAAAGTAATTGATAGAGGACAATATGGAATACCGGGTAGGTCAATGTATGAAGGGCATGGAGTTATTAGGAGTTTTATAGAGCTGTGGGGGGAGGGGGAGGGGGTGTTTTGGCATTGGATTGGAGAGCTGCTTACGATAGCACAGAGAGGGATGCATTATGGAGTTTCATGCGTTGGTTGGGTTTCGGGAGGGAAATTGTTTCTTGGGCAAAAACTTTGTATCTGGGTGCAGTTATGAGAATACAGGTTAATGGAAGACTAGGTGTTAGCATACAGATGGGAAGGGGTATGCAGCAGGGATGCCCTCTGTCGCAAATATTGTTTGCATGTCTTCAGGAACCCTTTTATAGGGCGGTTAGGTGGAGTATAGCGAGAGGGAGGGTTGGTACTGCACGAGAAGGGGGGGCGGGTATAGTGGGTTATGTGGATGATACGACTGTTTTGGTGAGGGATGAGAGGGATTTACATAAGATAGGTAGGGTGGTAGACGTTTTTGATGAGGCTACAGGGATGAAAATTAATGTTATAAACTCCAAGTATTTGGATCTAGGGGATAGCATACATAATGGTGGGACTGTAGAGGGCGGGTGGAGTGTGGTGGATCAGCTGTTGATATGTGGGATAGTGTACATGCGGAATGATAGGGATGCACAAGAGGCAAATTCGAGGCGCACCGTGGATGGGGTTTTGAAAAGATTGGGAGGTTTGAGGGCAGCGTAGCTTACGTTGCATGAAAGGTGGTCGCAAATGTCCTGTTGTATAGCAAGCTATGGCATGTGGTGGTAATATATCCGTTGAGGCAGCGAGAGGTGCAACGGTTGCAACATGGGGTATTCAGATTTATATTGGGATCGGGTTGTGACTGGCTAAGTAGAGGGGTGGTGTCGCTTCCCGTCAGCCAGGGGTGGCTGGGGCTTATACCTCTTGAAAGGCGTATGTTGAGTGTGTTTTTAAAAAGGGGCTTTTTGAGGGAGGGAGCGAGGGGGGGCGCTTGAAAGACTGTGCAAGGATATGCAACAGTGGTGGAGGGGTAGGGATTTAATGTTTGGAGAGGCTATGTTGCGAGTTTTACTGACGGTGAGGGACCCGGTTCTGAGGGTTCTTGAGAGGGTGGGGGGTGGGTCTGTGGTGGCGGCAGTTGAGGGAGCATACCCTATGTATGCGTGGGGGAATATATGGAAATGTCTTCAGCAACTGCGTGTAAAACCAGGTGTTAGGGAGGTTATGTTTAGGAGGCTAAGGGAGGGTGGAGAGTGCAAAGCGTGTGGATGTCCGGAAACTAATTTTTATGCGGTGTACTTTTGTAATTGTTTAGAAGATGTGAGGGTATGGTTAAGCATGGTGGTTAGGTTAGTGGATGGGGAAGGGTTACAGGTGTTCAGGGTGTTAAGTTTAGTTATAGGTGGGTGGAGTCAGATGGTGGTGAATGCGGTTGCGTATGTGGTCACTGATTTTATTTATACATCTTGGGCCATGAGGGAGGTGGGTATAGAGGAAAGGATAAAAGTATTAGGGGCTACAATATGTAGAACTAAGTGTCGCAATAGGGATCTTTATGGGGGAAGATGGGAGACAGCATTTACTAAGGTTTATCGTAGATTTAGGTTGAAGGATTTAAGAGATTTAAGTATAAAGTAAGGGGTAGTGGCGGGCTAGTTTCTTGAGTGTGGAAGTGTGTTTAGGTGTTAGCGTGTGAGGTATGTTTTGTAATAAAACAAATATGCTTCTTTTGTGGTGTGTGTGGTCTGGGTGGTTGTGTAAAATATGCTTTTCACATTGTTTTTAGACGGTTTTGAATAAAATATGTAAGTAGTGTTGTTGCACTACATTATTGTGTATATATAAGGTGTGTGAGGGCACTTCATACAGTATTTGTGTGTTTGGGAATGATTGAACGTTATTGTGGGAGTGTCTTCAAAGGTGCTATACAAAGATAGTATAATCTGGTGTTACTATGGCATAACTTAAGTCTCATGGCATGAGGTGACACAAAGTCTGGATTCCCTTATTGTAATACGCAGAATGTAGTGCACCGGCTCTGTATATCGGGTTGGTGGCAAGTGTATCTAGTCGCATGTGCAAGGAGGTAATGTTTCTATATATTGTGAGATTGTTTTATGGTACATAAGGCCTTGTATATATTGTTTCAGAGGCCTGGTTAAGATTATAGGTTACAGGTAGAGACAATGTATGTGAAGTGAAGTTTTTATATATTAAATACATGCTTGTTGTATATTCCCTTTTTGTTAATTTATGTTTCAATTGTAATTTAAGTGTATTTCGTATAGCATTACAAAAATGTATTATTTTATGTAAATATATTTTTTGCAACATATTTTGTTGGAACAGGAGTGGTTAATGAGTTTCAGAAGCGGTGTACGTCTCATCACCATCCCTATATGGTAGGCAGTGAATAGACGGTTTTTAGGCTTTCTGCACCATTTTTGAAAATTGGTGCATGGTACCTTTGTAATTAAGGAAAGGTTGTCAAAAAAGTCACTAAGAGTAACCAGTTCCGGAGGTCATAGTATGTGCACCGATTGGTAGGTGTTGAGGGGTGGTGTCTGTGACGGGAGGGGTGGTGTCTGTGACGGGAGGTGTGGTGTCTGTGACGGGAGGTGTGGTGTCTGTGACGGGAGGGTGGTGTCTGTGACGGGAGGGGTGGTGTCTGTGACGGGAGGGTGGTGTCTGTGACGGGAGGGTGGTGTCTGTGACGTGAGTGGGTGTCTGTGACGGGAGGGGTGGTGTCTGTGACGGGAGTGGGTGTCTGTGACGGGAGGGGTGGTGTCTGTGACGGGAGGGGGGTGTCTGTGGCGTGAGGGGTGGTGTCTGTGACGTGAGGGGGTGTCTGTGACGGGAGGGGTGGTGTCTGTGACGGGAGGGGTGGTGTCTGTGACGTGAGGGGGTGTCTGTGACGGGAGGGGTGGTGTCTGTGACGGGAGGGGGTGTCTGTGACGTGAGGGGTGGTGTCTGTGACGTGAGGGGATGTCTGTGACGGGAGGGGTGGTGTCTGTGACGGGAGGGTGGTGTCTGTGACGTGAGTGGGTGTCTGTGACGGGAGGGGTGGTGTCTGTGACGTGAGGGGGGTGTCTGTGACGGGAGGGTGGTGTCTGTGACGTGAGTGGGTGTCTGTGACGGGAGGGGTGGTGTCTGTGACGGGAGTGGGTGTCTGTGACGGGAGGGGTGGTGTCTGTGACGGGAGGGTGGTGTCTGTGACGGGAGGGTGGTGTCTGTGACCGGAGGGGGGTGTCTGTGACGGGAGGGGGGTGTCTGTGACGGGAGGGCCGTGTCTGTGACGGGAGGGGGGTGTCTGTGACGGGAGGGTGGTGTCTGTGACGGGAGGGTGGTGTCTGTGACCGGAAGGGGGTGTCTGTGACGGGAGGGTGGTGTCTGTGACGGGAGGGTGGTGTCTGTGACGGGAGGGCGGTGTCTGTGAGGGGAGGTGGGTGTCTGTGACGGGAGGGTGGTGTCTGTGACGGGAGGGTGGTGTCTGTGACGGGAGGGGGGGTGTCTGTGACGGGAGGGGGGTGTCTGTGACGGGAGTGGGGTGTCTGTGACGGGAGGGAGGGGTGTCTGTGACGGGAGGGTGGTGTCTGTGACGGGAGGGGGGTGTCTGTGACGGGAGGGGGGTGTCTGTGACGGGAGGGGGGTGTCTGTGACGGGAGGGGGTGTCTGTGACGGGAGGGTGGTGTCTGTGACGGGAGGGTGGTGTCTGTGACGTGAGGGTGGTGTCTGTGACGGGAGGGGGGTGTCTGTGACGGAAGGGGGTGTCTGTGACGGGAGGGCGGTGTCTGTGCCGGGAGGGGGGTGTCTGTGACGGGAGGGTGGTGTCTGTGACCGTAGGGGGGTGTCTGTGACGGGAGGGTGGTGTCTGTGACGGGAGGGTGGTGTCTGTGACGGGAGGGCGGTGTCTGTGATGGGAGGTGGGTGTCTGTGACGGGAGGGTGGTGTCTGTGACGGGAGGGTGGTGTCTGTGACGGGAGGGGGGTGTCTGTGACGGGAGGGGGGTGTCTGTGACGGGAGGGGGTGTCTGTGACGGGAGGGTGGTGTCTGTGACGGGAGGGGGTGTCTGTGACGGGAGGGTGGTGTCTGTGACGGGAGGGGGTGTCTGTGACGGGAGGGTGGTGTCTGTGACGGGAGGGGGGGTGTCTGTGACGGGAGGGTGGTGTCTGTGACGGGAGGGGGTGTCTGTGACGGGAGGGTGGTGTCTGTGACGGGAGGGGGGGTGTCTGTGACGTGAGGGGGTGTCTGTGACGGGAGGGTGGTGTCTGTGACGGGAGGGGTGGTGTCTGTGACGGGAGGGGTGGTGTCTGTGACGGGAGGGTGGTGTCTGTGACGGGAGGGGTGGTGTCTGTGACGTGAGGGGGTGTCCGTGACGGGAGGGTGGTGTCTGTGACGGGAGGGTGGTGTCTGTGACGGGAGGGTGGTGTCTGTGACGTGCGGGGGGTGTCTGTGACGGGAGGGGGGTGTCTGTGACGGGAGGAGGTGTCTGTGACGGGAGGGTGGTGTCTGTGACGGGAGGGTGGTGTCTGTGACGGGAGGGTGGTGTCTGTGACGTGAGGGGGGTGTCTGTGACGGGAGGGGGGTGTCTGTGACGGGAGGGGGGTGTCGGTGACGGGAGGGTGGTGTCTGTGACGGGCGGGTGGTGTCTGTGACGTGAGGGGGGTGTCTGTGACGGGAGGGTGGTGTCTGTGACGGGAGGGTGGTGTCTGTGACGGGAGGGTGGTGTCTGTGACGTGAGGGGGTGTCTGTGACGGGAGGGGGGTGTCTGTGACGGGAGGGCGGTGTCTGTGACGGGAGGGTGGTGTCTGTGACGGGAGGGTGGTGTCTGTGACGGGAGGGGGTGTCTGTGACGGGAGGGGGGTGTCTGTGACGGGAGGGGGGTGTCTGTGACGGGAGGGGGGTGTCTGTGACGGGAGGGGGGTGTCTGTGACGGGAGGGGGGTGTGTGTGACGGGTGGGTGGTGTCTGTGACGGGAGGGTGGTGTCTGTGACGGGAGGGGGGTGTCTGTGACGGGAGGGTGGTGTCTGTGACGGGAGGGGGGTGTCTCTGACGGGAGGGGGGTGTCTGTGACGGGAGGGGGGTGTCTGTGACGGGAGGGGGGTGTCTGTGACGGGAGGGGGTGTCTGTGACGGGAGGGCGGTGTCTGTGACGGGAGGAGGGTGTCTGTGACGGGAGGGGGTGTCTGTGACGGGAGGGGGTGTCTGTGACGGGAGGGCGGTGTCTGTGACGGGAGGTGTCTGTGACGGGAGGGCGGTGTCTGTGACGGGAGGGGGGGTGTCTGTGACGGGAGGGCGGTGTCTGTGACGGGAGGGGGTTTCTTTGACGGGCGGGCGGTGTCTGTGACGGGAGGGGGTGTCTGTGACGGGAGGGCGGTGTCTGTGACGGGAGGGGGTGTCTGTGACGGGAGGGCGGTGTCTGTGACGGGAGGGGGTGTCTGTGACGGGAGGGCGGTGTCTGTGACGGGAGGGGGGTGTCTGTGACGGGAGGGGGGGTGTCTGTGACGGGAGGGTGGTGTCTGTGACGGGAGGGGGGTGTCTGTGACGGGAGGGGGGTGTCTGTGACGAGAGGGGGGTGTCTGTGACGGGAGGGCGGTGTCTGTGACGGGAGGGGGTGTCTGTGACGGGAGGGCGGTGTCTGTGACGGGAGGGGGGTGTCTGTGACGGGAGGGGGGTGTCTGTGACGGGAGGGGGGGTGTCTGTGACGGGAGTGGGGTGTCTGTGACGGGAGGGGGGGTGTCTGTGACGGGAGGGGGGTGTCTGTGACGGGAGGGGGGTGTCTGTGACGGGAGGGGGGTGTCTGTGGCGGGAGGGAGGTGTCTGTGACGGGAGGGGGTGTCTGTGACGGAAGGGGGGTGTCTGTGACGGGAGGGGGGTGTCTTTGACGGGAGGGGGGTGTCTGTGACGGGAGGGGGGTGTCTGTGACGGGAGGGGGGTGTCTGTGACGGGAGGGGGGTGTCTGTGACGGGAGGGGGGTGTCTGTGACGGGAGGGGGGTGTCTGTGACGGGAGGGGGGTGTCTGTGACGGGAGGGGGGTGTCTGTGACGGGAGGGGGTGTCTGTGACGGGAGGGGGGTGTCTGTGACGGGAGGGGGGTGTGTGTGACGGGAGGGGGGTGTCTGTGACGGGAGGGGGTGTCTGTGACGGGAGGGCGGTGTCTGTGATGGGAGGGCGGTGTCTGTGACGGGAGGGGGTGTCTGTGACGGGAGGGCGGTGTCTGTGACGGGAGGGCGGTGTCTGTGACGGGAGGGCGGTGTCTGTGACGGGAGGGCGGTGTCTGTGACGGGAGGGGGGTGTCTGTGACGGGAGGGCGGTGTCTGTGACGGGAGGGGGTGTCTGTGACGGGCGGGCGGTGTCTGTGACGGGAGGGCGGTGTCTGTGACGGGAGGGCGGTGTCTGTGACGGGAGGGCGGTGTCTGTGACGGGAGGGCGGTGTCTGTGACGGGAGGGCGGTGTCTGTGACGGGAGGGGGGTGGCTGTGACGGAAGGGGCTGGGTACCTTTTATTTGCTGTGCAAATAAGTATGATTTAGTAAGGTACCTTTTTTATTTTTACCTTTCGTGTGTTTTACACTCTGCGTGGTGTTAGTACGGTGTTAGTATGGTGTTAGTCTGGTGTTAGTATGGTGTTAGTATGGTGTTAGTATGGTGTTAGTATGGTGTTAGTATGGTGTTAGTAGCTGGAGTAGATTAATTGGGTTGTTGGAGGTATTTAAGGTATAAGCGTTTATATATTGTATATAGGAGTGGTAATTAAAGTTGTTATGTTGACTGATTCTAGTGATGAATATTGACATCCACGCATAATGTAGACTCTGTTTTAAATAAAATATAACAAAAAAAAGTCTTATCTCTTTGTTAAATAAATATGTTTACATACTGGTGCTGAGTACTCAGCAATACATGAGTACTCAGCAATACCTGAGTACTCAGCAGTACCTGAGTACTCAGCAATACCTGAGTACTCAGCAATACCTGAGTACTCAGCAATACCTGAGTACTCAGCAGTACCTGAGTACTCAGCAATACATGAGTACTCAGCAATACCTGAGTACTCAGCAGTACCTGAGTACTCAGCAATACCTGAGTACTCAGCAGTACCTGAGTACTCAGCAATACCTGAGTACTCAGCAATACCTGAGTACTCAGCAATACCTGAGTACTCAGCAATACCTGAGTACTCAGCAATACCTGAGTACTCAGCAATACCTGAGTACTCAGCAATACCTGAGTACTCAGCAATACCTGAGTACTCAGCAGTACCTGAGTACTCAGCAATACCTGAGTACTCAGCAATACCTGAGTACTCAGCAATACCTGAGTACTCAGCAATACCTGAGTACTCAGCAATACCTGAGTACTCAGCAATACCTGAGTACTCAGCAATACCTGAGTACTCAGCAATACCTGAGTACTCAGCAGTACCTGAGTACTCAGCAATACATGATGTGTACTTCTTGTAATCACGTAAATTACCTGTTTTTAAGTCAGTGTTTCTTTGCAACTTTATCAATTTTAAGGTTGAGACATCATAGTTGGGAGGTAAATGAAATGTGAAATTAGATTAGGTAACAGCCATTGTTTATAGTAGGTTTAGATTGTAAATAATGGGGTGGTTGGATAACCACGGGGGGGGGGGTAATATGTCTGTAATATGTTCAGTGCAATGAATTGCATGGTCTGTAATGATCGATTACATCATTAATGTGGGAAGAAAATGGATGTATCTGAGGGTACAGATTACGTACCATTTCGAGGGATGTGTAGATAAGTGTTGTTCATATTATGTAATTCTGTTGGGTAGCTCTAACAGGTTTAGTTTAAGTGATAGGATGAGGGAACAGAGAGGGGAGATGGGGGGTTGTACCCACACGGAGTTGTAAGTGTGGTGTGTAATGTTAGCTGTAGGTAGGATTGTGTTACTGTTAGAGCTCTACATGACTTTTATATATTATATTTTTGTAATGTCATGTTTTAAATAAAATATAAAAAAATGCTAAAATCTCATCCAGCTCCTCAGAGCTGGGGCGCGTGCCCAAAATACAGCAAGCATTACCCCTCTGAACAGCCACACTGAGTCGCTGGAACAGAAAACTAGCTGCCCTGGTATCCCTAGTTACCCTGATGAGTCTTTTGCCTAGCTCCTTAAGGAACTTAGATGCACTCTTTCCCCCATGAGCCAAGGGTCTCTGATCCTATGGGAACAAACATATAATGATGGGCAAGTTCTCCATATTATCTAGACTTTTGGGACTCCCTGAAACTGGCGGCTGCCCCTCCTTCCTCCCTGGTGTATTGGAGATAGGTATCAGCCAAGGTAGATGCACATGGGTAGTCCCACACCACTTGCTTACTGTCTGTCCAGGCTTGGAAGGTGATACCATCTGGACACTTTTGGCTGCCATCAGATCTGCATAGTTGAGGTGGCTCCCTTACTGCTGGGCATCTGGCTCTTGTGAGGCTCCTCTTGATAATGTTATTAACCTCCTCATGTCTTGCAGTCTTTCCCTCGGATTTATGACACACAAGACCATAGTACCCAAATCGGTCTGCTGCTTCACTGCCACAAATGCACCTGTGTTCGGCGAGAATAGGGGCGGCAAGTCGAAGGGCAACACCGACGTGGATGGTCTCTGGGTCGAGCCATGTGCCAAGGCTGGAGTTGGGAACAGCCAACAGAAAGTCCCCTGCATGAGGAGCTCTCACTGCCAGGAGGCGGGCTCTATCCTTCCCTGACACACTCTGAAGCATTTCTGAGGCTGTTTTTCACTACTGGGCCATCCTAGTGTGACTGTTTGTAGTTGTTGGGGGGAGCAGGTCTGGTTTCAGAGCCTGTTAGATTATCCCAGATCATGGCTCTCACACCTCATGTACTGTATATGCCAACTTAATATCAACAATCTTTTAAATCTTTTGTACCATATTATTGGTAAAAAAGAATGAAAAGATGGAGTGGTAAGGGAAGTGGAATATTCAAATGGCTTCAGGAAGAAACCCAAATAGTGTATATATATATATATATATATATATATATATATATATATATATATATATATATATATATATATATATATATATATATATATATCCTGTGCATCTTTGTAATGTTTGGAACAGCTTGACAAAGCTCCTGGAGAGTGAACGTTGCCACAATAAAATGTTGCATTAGTTGCACATGTGTTCATTTACTAACACTTACCTGATCTAGCTTTCTGTTAGCATGGATCACCTGCCACTGTCATCTGTGGACCTCAGACAGGCGTGTTCAATTTGCTTCCTGCCTATTTCAACATATTTTCTCTTCTACCTTTCTGTGTGTAGCCAGGAGAGGCTCGACCTTCACCTTCCTCTGAGCTGCTCCGCTCCAGCTGTGTTACTTGGTGTTGTGCTCCTGGCTTTAAGCCATTTTTATTTTTTATTGAGGTTAAGTTTTGTGTTCCTTGTGCTTCAGGTTATTTCCATTTATTGTAGATTATGTTAGTGTTTTTAGCCATTTCTCATTTATTTGGGTTTTCCTGAGATACAGTACCGACTTTGATTAAAGACAGTTTTGCTGTTAACTCGCTACCTACCTGTTAAGCTGCTTACGTATTAAACTGCTTACGTGTTAAGCATGTAAATTATTCTTATGTCCTGTTGACTTTTATCGCAGCCCATTGGCTTGTCTCATTCCCCGGACGTGTGGATGTTTTCATATACACTTGTGACTGACTGACTGACTGACTGACTGACGTGGAGAATTTAATTATTGTGACTACCGAGTGGAGAAACAAACTTCATCCGAGTGTACCTGCGGATATGCTCATCGTTTATTAGATCTTGTTAATCATGATAAGAACCTCTCCCCTCCCCGTCACGACTAAATTCAGGATTCATCGAGCGTAGGAGACTTACAGATGAACCAGTCAACAGGACAAACACACCTGCTCTCTACCCCAACTTAAGAAGGGAGCTGCACCGCTGCCTCAGCTGTACAGCCAACAACTGCTGGTAAGTTACCACACACTGACGCTTCATTCATCTGCTGGACTTAACTCTCCATTCCTTCCCAAGAACTCCCCTGTATTAAGTTGTTTAGATGCGTGACTCCCATTTTTCTTGTTTTGCTTGATTTAAGAGATCTAATGGTTTGTGTTTGCTATTCATGCCTTTCATTGTGGTTTTTCTTTGCGTAATAGATTTGTCTTAATTCACGATACTTATATAACCTGACTATTTCAACGTATCATGCGTGATGTTCTATTGTAATTTACTATACAGGAAGATGACACCGAGGAGGGGGGTGTATGGCTCTAATTCTGAGGATCAAGAGCATTCCACTTGCGTCATAAAACTCGCCTAACAGGGACAGGACAACCTAGTCAACGTCCAAGTCATTGAAAGTGGAGTAAGCAGGTTGAGGAGATATTCTCGTTAGTGGCCAGGAAAGACGAGAGGGAAGTGGAAGGTACTTGTGCAAGAAGTAGTGGAGACAAACTCAATAAAAAAATGCAAATGTAATTGCAGTAAAACCCGTTTCGTGCGATGTGCACAAACACACACAAGAACCCGACACGTTTACACTCATACGTGGAGGCATACACATGCATATATATACGTGCACGAAGTACACAGGCTTTCAATGAGACTAGTCCAGTAGCTAAGGAGTATGAGTTATGATTATTCTCTTTAGCTATTGGATTAGAAAAGGAGGAACAGAAGTGATAAGACGAAGTGGAAAATAATTAGAGGTATTGATACTGTGGAGAGGGACAGAGTGTTTACAAACGAAAGCGAGAAACAGTTGGGTACAGCTAGAAGATGAGAACACAGATGATTTGCAGAGATGCAAGGAAGAAGTTGGGAAGATATCCTAAACAACAGGGATCCGAACATTTGCCTAGAAAAAAAATGAACTCTGTGGTTCTTGAAATCTGCTCAAGACACATTCCACTAAGAAAAAGAAAGAGAAGATGTAAACTAGAAAGAGAGAGACGCTCCCTATACAGACGACGGCGAAGAGTCACAGAGCTGCTGAGAGGGACCAATATATCTGAAATATAACGGGAGGCACTGGTCAATGAAATTGCAAATATCGAACTCAAACTGAAGAAATCTTACAGGAGACAAGAATCACAGGAAAAACTAAAAGCCATAAAGGAAATTGAAAAAAATACTTCTTCTCTTATGCCAAATCTAAGGGAAAAGACAACATCCAGTACAGGGCCCCTCCTTAGGCAGGATAGGACATGAACATTAAAGTGGTATAAAATACCGACAGGTTGTTAGGTAAGACACATGCAACAGTTAGGTATCTTTATTTCGAAACGTTTCGCCTACACAATATGCTTCTTCAGTCGAGTACAGAAAAGTTGATAGAAGCAGAAGAGACTTGAAGACGATGTAATCAGTCCATCACCCTTAAAGTTTTGAGGTGGTCAGTCCCTCAGTCTGGAGAAGAGCATTGTTCCAAGGTCTGAAACAATATTGTTTCAGACCTTGGAACAATGCTTTTCTCCAGACTGAGGGACTGACCACCTCAAAACTTTAAGGGTGATGGACTGATTACATCGTCTTCAAGTCTCTTCTGCTTCTATCAACTTTTCTGTACTCGACTGAAGAAGCCTATTGTGTAGGCGAAACGTTTCGAAATAAAGATACCTAACTGTTGCATATGTGTCTTACCTAACAACAGGATGGGACATACACAGATGACAGCCAAGAAATGAGTGAGATATTAAAGTCCCAATACGCCTCAGTGTTCAGCGAGCCACTGCCAAGACTAAGGGTCGACAATCCAAATGAATTCTTATGAACGAAACCCAAAATTTGGACATCTCAAAAATCTAGGATATTATCCTAACTCCACAAGACTTTGAAAAGGCAATAAATGACATGCCCATGCACTCTGCCCCAGGCCCAGACTCATGGAACTCCGTGTTCATCAAGAACTGCAAGAAGCCCCTATCACGTGCCTTCAGCATTCTGTGGAGAGGGAGCATGGATATGGGTCACCCCACACACACTAAAAACAACGGACATAGTCCCACTCCACCAAGGTAACAGTAAAGCAATTTCAAAGAACTACAGACTGATAGCTGGGACAGGCAGGAGCAGATCGCTCCTGCCTGTCCCAGCTACTGGACCACTATGACAAGGTCCTGGATGCTGTTGAGGATAAGCAAAATACAGATGTAGTAGACACAGACTTTGCAAAAGCTTTCGACAAGTGTGACCATGGTGTAATAGCACAAAAACGCGTGATAGAGGAATAACAGAAAAAGTTGGTAGATGGATCTATAACTTCCTGACAAATAGAACACAAAGAGTAGTAGTAAACAGAGTAAAGTCTCAGGCAGCCACTGTGAAAAGCTCTGTTCCACAAGGCACAGTACTCGCTCCCATTCTATTCCTCATCCTCATTTCGGACAAAGACAGAGATGTGTCTTCCTTGGCGGATGACACCAGGATTGCCATGGCAGTGACTTCCATCGACGACACTGCAAGACTCCAAGCGGACATCAACCAAATCTTCAAATGCTGTATATACGTCCAGGTACTCCAAGTATACAGTGCTTCCTTGATACTGCTGTACTATTTGTCACCTCACAGCTGACCACTCCAGCCTCCACACACATCTCTCTGTCTCTCTCTCTCTCTGTCTGTCTGTCTCTCTCTCTCTCTCTCTCTCTCTCTCTCTCTCTCTCTCTCTCTCTCTCTCTCTCTCTCTATCTATCTATCTATATATCTATCTATCTCTCCCTCCCTCCCTCTCTGTCTCTCCCTGTGACATGATGAGTATGTTACATTTTAATCGAGGTATGTCACACCCAGTAGGCATACCCTCCCCCGACCAGCTAACCAGGTGCTAAGAGTATAACGAGTAAGAACCCCTTTGTTACGCTAGCACCTTGGTTCAATCAGCCAATAAAAAGAAAGTCCACAAAAGTTGTGAAGCGATGTGGTATATTTGTGAATCAACACTGGCAGACTTACCTCCAAGTCTGGTCAAAGATGGTTCTCACTGTGTCTTTTGAATACAATTTGCCCTTCTATACATGTCCTCTGTATATATTGTACATATTATTGCTTGCTGTTTGGTGAAGGAAATATAAAAAAGTATTTACTCTCCACTGCCTTTGGCAGGTTCTTCGTTTCTACCTTGGTGTGTAGGCCACAAGATTGCACCTGTATTCGTAATACTCTCTCTCTTTACACAGGGTTTTGGTATAAACCTTGGTAATAAATACCGACAAGTTGGTTTAGAAAGACACATAAGCAAACACTATGACATATTTATTAGAAAACGTTTCGTTCCTGGGCCCTTGATCACTTCTGACTTACAGAGGTAGAAAAACATTATATATAGGCGGAGAGTGAGGTGTGAGTGACACACGGTGACCTGAAGAATGTCATGTTGGGATGAGGACGGGTAAACGATGAGATCATGTGACTCCTGTGTTGTTGGGTTGGTGACGCTTAGCCTGCTTGAGTATCATGTATGCTAATGTTTTAGAAATTTTTTGGTTTCCAGTGTTACATTCTATTGTGTCGGTGACGGCGATTAGCGAGGCTTCTAGGCACCGTCGGCATCTGAGGTCTGGTTCGGTGAGAACGAGTTGTGCCTCGTTCCAGTTCATCAAATGCCCCGTGGAGTCTTTGTGGAGGACACAGGCGTACCTTAAATCGTCTCTTTTACAGGAACTTCGATGCTCGTTCAGGCGGACCGCAAGGTCTCTGCCTGTCTCGCCTACATATTTCTTGGGACAGAATCCACAGGGTATGGTGTAGACCCCTGCTGTGGAAGTTAGAGGTGTGGGGCTGTGTTTCGTACTGAGGTCTTTGATAGATGATATGTTTATGGTGGAAACGTTGATGCTACTCACAGCAAGTGCCCGGCGAGTATTCGTGGCAACATCACCACATGGCAACACTACGAACTGCTTATAGGGCTGTTCCATGGGCGGTTTGTTGAGCATAGCCTGTGCCTTGAGTCTGCAATCTCGGATGAAGAAAGGTGTAAACTGAAGACGTGTAAAGGCTTGTGTTACTTGCTAAGAGTAACATCAACGTTTCCACCATAAACACATCATCTATCAAAGACCTCGGTACGAAACACAGCCCCACACCTCTAACTTCCACAGCAGGAGTCTACACCATTCCTGTGGATTCTGTCCCAAGAAATATGTAGGCGAGACAGGCAGAGACCTTGCGGTCCGCCTGAACGAGCATCGAAGTGCCTGTAACAGAGACGATTTAAGGTATGCCTGTGTCCTCCACAGAGACTCCACGGGGCATTTGATGAACTGGGATGAGGCACAACTCGTTCTCACCGAACCAGACCTCAGACGCCGACGGTGCCTAGAAGCCTCACTAATCGCCGTCACCGACACAATAGAATGTAACACTGGAAACCATAAAATTTCTAAAACATTAGCATACATGATACTCAAGCAGACTATGTACCACCAACCCAACAACACAGGAATCACATGATCTCATCGTCTACCCGTCCTCATCCCAACATGACATTCTTCAGGTCACTATGCGTCACTCAAACCTCACTCTCCGCCTATATATAATGTCTTTCTACCTCTGTATGTTAGAAGTGAGCCATGTCACAGGACCGAAACGTTTTCTAATAAATATGTCATAGTGTTTACTTACGTGTAAGTAAGTTTATTCAGGTATACACAAATACAGTTACATAGATTATCATACATAACAGCATATATGTGAAGTACCTAGGATAACCCAAAAAAGTCAGACCACACAGGGTTTTCCAATGTTAGGTTTAGGGTTCCTAACTTCATTAACAAGCTAAGAGCTATTACCTGCATCAGCTCATTTAAAAGTCCTTTTACTGTTAAGAGACATACAAATATGAAACAGGATGAAGACAGAGTCATTTGTGAGCCAGTGATTTCATTTGGTCAACTGACTTTATTTCGTTGATGTTATTATACTATACAAACATGTTCCAGATTCGAGTCATCCAAGAAATAAATGATCTCAGATGAAGGAAACAGTCAAAGTGAAATTGCTGTCTGCTGCCAGTGGAGCTAAGTGTGGTACTTTGACAATAATGACCTTGTACATAACAAAAAAGGCCACCCACATCCCGCCGGTGTTGAAGGCTCTGTTGGGATGACAGATCTATCCAGGATGGGTCCAGGCGAGAGGTGAGTCGTCTTGCTCTGTTCTCTCTTCTGTCAAGAAGTCGCAGATGAGAAGGCGGGCAGGAAATCCAAGAGAGTGGAGCATACTCAAGGTGTGAGCATATTTGTGCCTCGCACAGAATCTTGTAATTTCTACTGTCGAGCAGATGCGAGACATGTCGAAGTACTGTAAGCTTCCTGACCACTTTATTTGCAAGATTTACAACGTGGTTCTTCATGGCCAGTTTGGATTCAAATTACACCCCAAGGATATCTACATCTTCCCCGGGTACCAACACTTACCAGTTCATTCTTACAAGTGCTCAAGCATTACCATCATGGTATACAGAGAAGTGAATGTGACCTGCCATCATTTTCTTCAGGTTGATATAGCTGTTAGCTGGTGATAGATGTAACATAGAGCAGCTGGCATTTCCTCTCTTGGATAAGTAAATGTCAGAGTACAGTCGTCTGCATATGCATGTGATTCTGGGATGAGGTAAAGGTCATGAAAGTAAACAATCCATAACAATGGCCCAAGTACATTTCCTTGTGGAACACTTGCACCACTAGAGTGTCTTGTTGACTCTGTTGCGTTTAGAAATACTCTTAGAAATCTACCTTGAAGGTAATCACTGAGGAGACAGTGCAAAGCCAGCGATTCCCAGTGCTTGCAGTTTTGCCAAGAGTCCCTGGTGTCGTACTCGGTCGAAGGCACAAGCAATGTCTAGTACTACTACACAGCTGAACTTGGATTCATCCAATGACAGGTGCCACTTAGTGGAGAGGTTTGATAGCAGATTAGCAGCAGGGACCTTTTCTGAAGCCGTAATGATGGTCACAAAGATGTGAGTGGTAGTCGAAAAACGCTGTCATCTACCGTGAGATTGTTGTCTCAGGAATCCTGCCAGTGATTGACAAGAGTGACACTGATCTATAGTTGCTGATTTCTGCTCTGCTCTTCTTTTTATGTGAACATGGACTACATTTGCCTCTTTCCACTGAGAAGCCATTTACACTGTGCTAGGCAGTGCTGATAGATGCAAGTAAGCTCAGCCTTATCTTGTTCAGTGATTTAAGAAGATACACGTCATCCCGACTTATTGCCACCGCCTTTGACAAAATTCTTGCGGCTAGCCAAAGAGGTTCCCTTACTGGATCAGAAACTTGCATCTCTCTCTCTCTCTCTTTCTCTCTCTCTCTCTCTCTCTCTCTCTCTCTCTCTCTCTCTCTCTCTCTCTCTCTCTCTCTCTCTCTCTCTCTCTCTCGCTCACACACACACACACACACACACACACACACACACACACACACACACACACACACACACACACACACACACACACACACACACACACACACACACACTGCAGCTGCAGCATATGGGCGCCTGGCAAACCTGAGAATAGCGTTCCGATACCTTAATAAGGAATCGTTCAAGACACTGTACACCGTGTACGTCAGGCCCATACTGGAGTATGCTGCACCAGTCTGGAACCCACACCGGGTCAAGCACGTCAAGAAATTAGAGAAAGTACAAAGGTTTGCAACAAGGCTAGTTCTGGAGCTAAGGGGAATGTCCTACGAAAAAAGGTTATGGGAAATCGGCCTGACGACACTGGAGGACAGGAGAGTTAGGGGAAACATTATAATGACTTACAAAATACTGCATGGAATAGACAAGGTGAACAGAGACAGGATGTTCCAGAGAGGGGACACAGAAACAAGGGGTCACACTTGGAAGTTGAAGACTCAGACGAGTCAAAGGGATGTTATGAAGTATTTCTTCAGTCACAGAGTAGTCAGGTACTGGGATAGTCTAGCAAGTGAGGTAGTGGAGGCAGGAACCACACATAGCTTTAAGACGAGGTATGATAAAGCTCATGGAGCAGGGTGAGGGAGGACCTTGTAGCATTCAGTGAAGAGGTGGGGCCAGGAGCTGAGTCTCGACCCCTGCAACCACAATTAGGTAAGTACAGTTAGGTGAGTACACACACACACACACACACACACACACACACACACACACACACACACACACACACACTTGCACACAAACACACATAAGGCGAAGTGGGAAAGAAAACTGGTTTCAAAAACTTTAAGTGAAATGATGGAATACTTGACAACAAAGAGCACAGAGGTAGAGAAGAGGTTCGTACCCAAGGGAAACAGAAACAATAGGAAGACCAGAACGAGCTCTTCGTTCACCCAAAGGTGTAGAGAGGAGGCCAGAATTAAGTGCACTAGAGAACAGAAAAAGTACAGAAGACAAAGGACCCCTGAAAATTAGAAAATTAGCTAAATAGCCAGAGAAGAATATGCATGGATAAGGAGGGAGGTCCAGCAGCAATGCAACAATGACCTAACATTGAAAGCCAAATTTGAGCCAAAGTTGTGATACAGCCACATCAGGAGGAAAACAACAGTCAGTTAAGGACCAGGTAATCAGACTGAGGAAAGAAGGAGGGGGAGATCACAAGAAACGACCAAGAAGTATGTGAAAAATTCAACATGAGATTTAAGGAAGTATTTTCAGTGGCGACCGAAAGGACTCCTGTAAACTGTTATGTGTAGTGTGTCCAACACAACAAGTGTTGGACACACTACACACAACTGAGGAGGAGATGAAGAGGCTACTAAGCGAACTAGATACCTAAAAGGCGATGGAACTGGACATCTCTTCAACAAATCTTTCGAAACAGAGCGACTACTTGAGGTATGGAAGACAGCAAATGTAGTCTCAATTTATAAGAAAGGAGACAGAAATGCAGCACTCAACTACAGACCAGTATCACTGATGTGCATAGTATGCAAAGTCATGGAGAAGATTATCAGAAGAGTGATGGAGCACGTAGAGAGGAATGAGCTGATCAACGACAACCAGCACGGATTCAGGGACGGGAAATCCTGTGTCACAAACCTACCGGAGTTCTATGATAAGGTGACAGTAAGACAAGAGAAAGAGAGGTGGGTATATTGCACTTTCTCGGACTGTAAGAAGGCTTTTGACACAGTTCCACACAAGAGATTAGTGAAAAAGCTGGAGGATCAGGCACGTATAACAGGGAAGGTACTGCATTGGATCAAAGAATATCTGACAGGAAGGCAGCAGTGAGTCATGGTACGTAACGAGGTGTCAGAGTGGGAGCCTGTGACAACCGGGGTTCCACAAGGGTCAGTCCTACGGCCGGTGCTGTTTCTGGTATATGTGAATGACATGACGGAAGGAGTAGACTCAGAAGTGTCCCCCTTTGCAGACGATGTGAAGTTAATGAGGAGAATTCAGTTAGAGGAGGGCAAGGCAGAACTACAGTGGAATCTGGTCAGGCTGCAGACTTGGTCCGGCAGCTGCCTCCTGGAGTTCAACCCCACCAAGTGCAAAGTCATGAAGATCAGGGAGGGGCAAAGAAGACCGCAGACAGAATACAGTCTAAGTGGCCAAAAATTGCAAACCTCACTCAAGGAAAAGGATCTTGGAGTGTGTGTAACACCGAACACATCTACTGAGGCACACATCAACCAAATAACTGTTGCGGCATACCTAAGAATAGCATTCCGACATCTCAGTAAGGAGTCGTTCAGGACTCTATACACCGTGTACATCAGGCCCATATTAGAGTATGCAGCACCAGTTTGGAACCTACACCTGGCCAAGCACGTCAGGAAATTAGAGAAAGTGCAAAGGTTTGTAACGAGACTAGTTCCGGAGTTAAGGGGCGTGTCCTACGAGGAGAGGTTAAAGGAACTTGATCTGACGACATTGGAGGACAGGAGGGACAGGGGGGACACGATAACGGCATATAAAATACTAAGAGGAATCGACAAGGTGGACAGAGACAGGATGTTCCAGAGATGGGACACATCAATAATGGGCACAATTGGAAGGTGAAGACTTAGATGAGCCACAGGGGTGTTAGGAAGTATTTCTTCAGTCATAGAGTTGTCAGGAAGTGGAATAGTCTGGAAAGTGATGTAGTGGAGGCAGGTACCATACATAGCTTTAGGAAGAGGTACGATAAAGCTCATGGAGCAGGGAGAGAGTGGACCTAGTGGCGACCAGTGAAGAGGCGGGGCCATGAGTTATGAATCAACCCCTGCAACCACAATTAGGCGAGTACACACACACACACAACACACGTCTCCCAGACAGCCTTGAAACCTGGTTTAGGAATTTAACGTCTAGGATAGTTTTACATGCCGCCTTGCCTAAGTACCTGTCTAAAAGCTCAGCAGTGGGGACACGGCAAGTGTGTGGGGACACGGCAAGTGTGTGGGGACACGGCAAGTGTGTGGGGACACGACAAGTATGTGGGGACACGGGAGGTTCGTGTGGACACGGCATGTGCTTAAGAAAAAAATACGTGTGCGTCAGAGCAGATATTGAAAAGCACTGCTGGTTCATGACAAGCACTGCTGATTCATGACAAGCACTGCTGGTTCATGACAAGCACTGCTGGTTCATGACAAGCACTGCTGGTTCATGACAAGCACTGCTGATTCATGACAAGCACTGCTGGTTCATGACAAGCACTGCTGGTTCATGACAAGCACTGCTGGTTCATGACAAGCACTGCTGATTCATGACAAGCACTGCTGGTTCATGACAAGCACTGTTGGTTCATGACAAGCACTGCTGATTCATGACAAGCACTGCTGGTTCATGACAAGCACTGCTGGTTCATGACAAGCACTGCTGATTCATGACAAGCACTGCTGGTTCATGACAAGCACTGTTGGTTCATGACAAGCACTGCTGATTCATGACAAGCACTGTTGGTTCATGACAAGCACTGCTGGTTCATGACAAGCACTGCTGATTCATGACAAGCACTGCTGGTTCATGACAAGCACTGTTGGTTTACAAGCACTGCTGATTCATGACAAGCACTGTTGGTTCATGACAAGCACTGCTGGTTCATGACAAGCACTGCTGATTCATGACAAGCACTGCTGGTTCATGACAAGCACTGTTGGTTCATGACAAGCACTGTTGGTTCATGACAAGCACTGTTGGTTTATGACAAGCACTGTTGGTTTATGACAAGCACTGTTGGTTTATGACAAGCACTGTTGGTTTATGACAGGCACTGTTGGTTTATGACAAGCACTGCTGGTTCATTACAAGCACTGTTGGTTCATGACAAGCACTGCTGATTCATGACAAGCACTGCTGGTTCATGACAAGCACTGTTGGTTCATGACAAGCACTGCTGATTCATGACAAGCACTGCTGGTTCATGACAAGCACTGTTGGTTCATGACAAGCACTGTTGGTTCATGACAAGCACTGTTGGTTTATGACAAGCACTGTTGGTTTATGACAGGCACTGTTGGTTTATGACAAGCACTGCTGGTTCATGACAAGCACTGCTGGTTCATTACAAGCACTGTTGGTTTATGACAAGCACTGCTGGTTCATTACAAGCACTGCTGGTTCATTACAAGCACTGCTGGTTCATGAGAGAGAGAGAGAGAGAGAGAGAGAGAGAGAGAGAGAGAGAGAGAGAGAGAGAGAGAGAGAGAGAGGCAGGCTGGAAAAAACAGTGAAATACGGCAGTGAAACAGTTGGCAATAAAAGAAAAACGACAAAATGGAATACGTGAGAAATGTCACTGGAAGAAGGAAGGAAGAGAAAGAGGAAGAGAAGGTAGGGGAGAAATGAAGAAGGGAAACAGGAAGGGGAAATGACATGGTGTTGGGGGAGGAAGTACAAGAGGAAGGAATGGAACAATTAGGAGAGTGAAGGATGAGGGAAGGATGACAAGGAGGAAGGACAAAGGTACGTGTGTGTGTGTGTGTGTGTGTGTAAAAGAGAGAGAGAGAGTGGTGAAGGACTCAGGAAATAGCAGCAGTGAAGGTCGGGAGGAAACAGTGAGGTAAGTGACACAACAACCACCCAGCACGACTCTTAACATTACTGATACAACACCAGCAGGAGTGTGTCAGGCGAGACAGAGAGAGAGAGAGAGAGAGAGATAATAAGCATGAAGGATATGAAGAGGACATACAACTACCAAATACATGTCAGTCATCAAGGCAAACATTTGCCCGGGTCCTGCATTGTTGACGAAATTCCTCACTTCTGGAGTGTATACCAGCACGTGTGACCAAACATTGCACTGGCTCTCATTATTTTACATCAATATATAATCATACCACGGGCGGGATAGAACCCGCGGTCAGAGAGTCTCAAAACTCCAGACCGTCGCGTTAGCCACTGGACCAGCTAGCCACAATAAGATTCGTCCAACTAGGTATATTTCTACACCATAGGAAGGTTAGCACAGGCACCACTGTGACCACAAACGCAAGTTTTTACAGACGAATCTCCAGCTAGCGTGGCCGTGACGAACTCTAGCTGAAGCGCCCTCAATGCCGTCAACATGACCCACGAAATCGTAATGACACGAGTGCAAACAAACCATACCATGGGCGGGATTGAACTGTAATCTGTAAATACCTTTGTAACTTGTCATGATTGTGACCAGACCTACCTGGAGTTCATTACCTTTGTAAATTGTGAGTTCATTACATTTGCAAATTGTGAGTTCATTACCTCTGTAACTTGCTCAGCTATCAAAACTTTGGAGTCCAGTCCCTGGACCAATTATGTACCTCTGTAATCTTTTGACTACCGCCCACAGGATGGGTATGGGGTGCATAATAAACATATTAAACTAACTGTGGTCACAGTGGTGCCTATGCTAACCTTCCTATGGTGTAGAAATATACCTAGTTGGACGAATCTTATTGTGGCTAGTTGGTCCAGTGGTTAGCGCGACGGTCTGGAGTTTTGAGACTCTCTGACCGCGGGTTCAAATCCCGCCCGTTGTATGGTTTGTTTGCAATCGTGTCATTACGATTTCGTGAGTCATCAATATATAATATTCTGACGAGGTTTCTATTTGATAATTAATGTAATTATTTATGTGTATCTGAGCTTGAATCTTTACGGATTAATAGTTAGAATTTATCCTCTATGTCTATGGACTTTGACATTTAGTTTTGTCTACTAGTTTGTGACATGTATCAAAATACAACGCTTATGTGTTTTATTTCTTCGTGTTTCTTTGCATATATTTTGTTCAAAGGCTATATATTATCGTTAGATGGTCAGAATATAAATGATGTTTTAATCTCTGTTTTATCTCCTCGCTTTCGACCATCGTCTGCAGGTCAAAGGTGGTGGTCAGAATTTCAACTTTTTGCCGGTTTTTGAGCCGAGGAAGACGCATGATGGGTCGCAGCAATGCAACATAGTTTTGAGTTCGGAGAAAAGCTTCACCATCGTAGTACATTATCCTGGCATCGTTGTCAGTAGCTAATGGCTTCACCACTTGTGTATGCTAAGACAGTAAACATTACCGTTTGTTGCCACCTGTCACTCCTTAGACACAGTCCAACGTACCCTGGATGATTACTTTGTACTGCCTGAGTACCTAGTTTTATCATGCTCCCCATGCTCATCCTCTGAGTGGTAGTCCATGGTGCACCCCATGCTCATCCTCTGAGTGGTAGTCCATGGTGTACCCCATGCTCATCCTCTGAGTGGTAGTCCATGGTGCACCCCATGCTCATCCTCTGAGTGGTAGTCCATGGTGCACCCCATGCTCATCCTCTGAGTGGTAGTCTATGGTGCTCCCCATGCTCATCCTCTGAGTGGTAGTCTATGGTGCTCCCCATGCTCATCCTCTGAGTGGTAGTCTATGGTGCTCCCCATGCTCATCCTCTGAGCATTAGTTATATCTTTCCATCCTCCACTCTCCATGCCATGGACAGTAGTCGAAGCATTACAGAGACAACGGGCTCGCGGACTGAGACCTAAAATTTGTGTTTGCTAAGAAAGATAATTGTCATGAGAGTATTTACTGAATTTAGAACAGAAGTCATGAACTTACACAGTCAAAATTCAGTAGCATAATATAATTTCGTTATTTGGCTAACAGTTATTTATTACACTCACGAAATCGTAATGACGCGATTGCAAACAAGCCATAACACGGGCGGGGTTTGAACCTGCGCTCAGAGAGTCTCAAAACTCCAGACCAGCTAGCCACAATAAGATTCATCCACCTTGGTATATTTCTACACCACAGGAAGGTTAGCATAGGCATAATTATTTATTAGCTATTTAAAAGAGGCAATGTTAGGGCATTTTTAGACAATGATAATTTGTCACTATGCATACTTTGACATTTCTTGAACATTTATTAGTGTGTTGTCTCTCAATTCATAATTTTTGTTTCACATTCAAACA
Organism: Cherax quadricarinatus; assembly: GCF_038502225.1. Taxonomy (NCBI): domain Eukaryota; kingdom Metazoa; phylum Arthropoda; class Malacostraca; order Decapoda; family Parastacidae; genus Cherax; species Cherax quadricarinatus. Next base: position 15,281,619 of record NC_091351.1, on the reverse strand, counting down.
CAAAATGAAACTGTGTGACACTAGTTCCAGTGGTAAAGTTTGCACTTGGTTTTGTTTATACATCAGCTGGTGTTGCAACCTCCCAGACGTAGAGTACTGTAGCGCAGCCGGAGACAGACAGTGCTGATATTCAGGAGTCTGCCGACTTTAAGTACACCACAGACATGTGTAGAATTTTAATTATAGATGGACTGAGTTGTGATAGTCTCCGTCAGTCACTGGTTAATGAATCTCTGTTGGAATTCATTCTGTGTTACTGTCCTCAAACTATCAGCTGACAACCCACAGTTATGATTAACTCCCTGACAGCGTACGCCTCTGACAATTTATTAGCTCTGTTGCGAATTTGAAAGTCAATATGAGGCGAAATTCACAGGTGTACTCTGACTTAACTGCCCATAATTCTACTATGCCTATCATTTTCTTAGCAGATGTGATAGAAATATTGTTGTGATCGAGACACTAATGCAACATATGGGAATTTTTATTGAAGAAACGTTTCGCCACACAGAGGTTTCATCAGTCCATACAAGGGAGAGTAGTGAAGAACAGGAGGAGTTTGAGGTAATCAGTCCCTCAGCCTTGAGTCGATGTAATCAGTCCATTAATCTTGAAAAGAATACATCATATGTGCTGAGGGACTGATTACCTTAAACTCTTTTTCTTCACCATTCTCCTTTGTATGGACTGATGAAGCCAGTGTGTGGCAAAACATTTCTTCATTGAAGATTCCCATATGTTTCTTCAGTGTTTCAGTCTTCAACTTGTCGCTTGTAAACCATTTATCACATTAGTGTCCCGCTCTTTTATTTAGTTGGAATTTAAACCATACCCCCGGCCGGAGTAACTGAAATTTCTCTTCATTGAACTTCATGTTTTCCGCGGCCCGTTTAAAAATTGGTTAATGTTTGCTTGCAGTGATTTACCATCACCTCTGAGACTGCTTGGTCGCGTCTCTAAACGATTGAATGTTGACACATTGATCATAACATTCTGGTGGGTTGTGTTGTTTTTTTGTAATTTCAGTAGTTTTTAATTTTATTTTTTTCCTTGGATGTTCATAAGTTTATTTTTAATTTATTTTTATCTCTAGGGGCGCTGAATTAAAGGCAAAGTGCTCTTCATCTCTCAAAACTTTTTTCTCCATAATAACCTTCCTCCCTGATGAAGCTCCTGGAGAGCGAAACGTTGCCACAATAAAATGTCACATTAGTTGCACTAGTGTCCTTTTACCTAACATATTATCGGTAATTCAACCAACATAAACTCAACCTTCCTTCCTCCTCTTCTTCGCACTTCTCTTTCCCAACCCACATAAAGACTCACCAACTTCTTCGCTAAGTGAACTGCGCTCACTTGCTGTCAGCTAAAACTCAGGGAACAATGAAAGTGGCAGCAAAGCAAGAAAAAAAAATAAGTAAATCCACTGCCCCGGAGTTGCCACTCTAGGCTGCCACCTTAGTATCACCTAATAGGCTCAGGCCGCCCTGACTCTTGCACCGACCTCAACTTAACGGAGGAACCAGTGAATGGTTCATAATGTGATTAAGACTTGTAGCTGGACTCAGCCTCCTCACCAAGACAACATCAACAACAACAGCTCTGTGTCATTTGGTAATGCTTAGTGATGCCACCAGGTGGCAAGTGTTGTGTTCAAGCTCCCTGTCGGTCACCAGGTGGCAAGTGTTGTGCTCAGGCTCCTGGTTGGTCACCAGGTGGCAAGTGTTGTGCTCAGGCTCCTGGTTGGTCACCAGATGGCAAGTGTTGTGCTCAGGCTCCTGGTTGGTCACCAGGTGGCAAGTGTTGTGCTCAGGCTGCTGGTTGGTCACCAGGTGGCAAGTGTTGTGCTCAGGCTGCTGGTTGGTCACCAGGTGGCAAGTGTTGTGCTCAGGCTGCTGGTTGGTCACCAGGTGGCAAGTGTTGTGCTCAGGCTGCTGGTTGGCCAGAATGTACATTGCAGGTTTGTGTGCCAGGGTGGACGCTGCGAGCATCCCAAGTGTTATTATACACTACTTTCTCTTTCACTGTCCAGATCTAACTGTTGAGGTTTCCTTCGAGGTAATTAGTCCCTCAGCCTAGCCATGATGTGTTCAGTCCCTCAGCCTAGCCATGATGTGTTCAGTCCCTCAGCCTAGCCATGATGTGTTCAGTCCCTCAGCCTAGCCATGATGTGTTCAGTCCCTCAGCCTAGCCATGATGTGTTCAGTCCCTCAGCCTAGCCATGATGTGTTCAATCCCTCAGCCTTTATAAGAGTACCTTTACCAAGGCTGATGGGCTGAACACGTCTTCTCCAGACTGTGGGACTGATTACCTTAAAGTTCCCGCATCTTCCACAGATTTTACTCTATATTCGATTAATTAAGCCACTGGTCGGCGAAACGGTTGTTCGATCAAGATACCCAAGTGTCGCACATGTGTCTTATTCATCCCCCTTGGATCAAACCTGATTACCTCTCGTTACCCAGGCATTGTATGATCCCTACGGATTTAGAGCTTCCCCACGTATATAATAAAAGGAAGACGATGAAGATGGAAATGAAGATGAACATGATGAAGATAAAGATGATAAAGAAAATGAAGTTTATAAAGATCATGAGTATTATGAAGCTCGTGTGGCTGCCTTGAAAAAAAATTATGAAATATTATTATTATTATTATTATTATTATTATTATTATTATTATTATTATTATAAACATACGCTGGATAAGAATTATCTGCCAGACATAAAAATGTTTGGACAACATTAACTGCTATAAAATGCAGTTTGAAGTCTGAGTATATCCCACTGTGATAACATGAACGTACACAAATAACCCGCACATAAAAGAGAGAAGCTTACGACGACGTTTCGGTCCGACTTGGACCATTGACAAAGTCACACTGTGTGTGACTTTGTCAATGGTCCAAGTCGGACCGAAACGTCGTCGTAAGCTTCTCTCTTTTATGTGCGGGTTATTTGTGTATCGTTCCAGTCACGGTATTGTGCCTTTTTTTGTTATTTAACATGAACGTAGATGTGTGCATTCATGTAGCAACTTGCAATGTGAACAGTCTGACTGATGATGAGTTAGACACCTGTGCAACAACTGGTGCAAATCAGTGGCTTTATCAGTACAATACAGAAGACAGAAGAGATAGAATATGAGTAAATCAGTCCCTCAGCCTAGGAGCAGGTGATCAGTCTTGTTGAATCTAAAGTACAGGTAGCAAGAAGTGGGCTTATATACTGAAGTCAGACGAGATGAAGGCAACGTCACTGATAGGCAGGATTTCCCAGTGGAAGTACAATAATAATAATAATAATAATAATAATAATAATAATAATAATATATCTTTATTTCTACAAGTTCATGTACAAAAAAATACAGACCATAGCTAACATCAATAACATACTGCTTTATAGAAAGTCCCTTGTTATTCTGAGTATTTCGGGCAAATTAGGTCAATTTTGTTCCAGGATGCGACCCACACCAGTCCACTAACACCCAGGTACCCATTATTACTGATGGGTGAACATAGATAACCTATCTCGGTCTCGGCCACAAGTACTACTTTTGCCCACACCTCCACTGCTGCCTCGGCCTGTGTATTAATTAATATTCTGTGTACCTGTGTACTCACCTATTTGTGGTTGCAGGGGTCGAGTCTTAGCTCCTGGCCCCGCCTCTTCACTGGTTGCTACTAGGTCCTCTCTCTCCCTGCTCCATGAGCTTCATCAAACCTTGTCTTAAAACTATGTATGGTCCCCGCCTCCACTACGTCACTTTCTAGGCTATTCCACTGTCTGACAACTCTATGACTGAAGAAATACTTCCTAACATCCCTTTGTGCATGCGCGCCCGTGTGTTTACTCACCTTTTGGTGGCTGCAGGGATCGATTCACAGCTCCTGGCTCGCGCCCTGCTCTAAGATCCTTTATAATACCTCTTCCTAAAGCTATGCATGGATCCTGCCTCCACTAATTCAATCTCCAGATTGTTCCACTTCCTTACAACTCTAAGGCTTCAAAAATACTTCCTAACAACCCTATGATTGATCTGAGTTTTCACCTTCCAACTGTGTCCCCTTGTTCCTGAGACTCATCTCTCAAACATTCTGATCTTGTTCACCTTGGCAATTCCTCTCAGTATTTTAGACGTCGTTATCATGTCCTTCCATCCCTCCAGTCCTACAGTGTCCTTAAGTTGATTTCCCGTAACCTCTTCTGACAGGACATAACCCTAAGCTCCGGGACTAATCTTGTTGCAAACTTCTGCACTTTCTCTTCTTAACGTGCCTGACCAGGTATGGCATCCATACTGGTGCTGCATACTCCAACATGGGCCTGAAGTACACAGTGTACAGTGTCGTGAATGATTCCTTATTTAGATATACAGGTATAGATAGGTAGGTAGGCGGGCGTGTGTGTGTATGTGTACTCACCTAGTTGTGGTTGCAGGGATTGATTCATAGCTCCTGGCCCTGCTTCTTCACTGATTGCTACTAGGTCCTCTCTCTCCCTGCTCCATGAGCTTCATCAAACCTCGTCTTAAAACTATGTATGGTTCCTGCCTCCACTACGTCACTTTCTAAGCTATTCCACTTCCTGACAAGTCTATGACTTAAGAAATACTTCCTAACATCCCTTTGACTCATCTGAATCTTCAACTTCCAGTTGTGACCCCTTGTTTCTGTGTCCCATCTCTGGAACATCCTGTCTTTGTCCACCTTGTCTATTCCGCGCAGTATTTTATATGCCGTTATCATGTCTTCCCTGACCCTCCTGTCCTCCAGTGTCATCAGGCCAATTTGTATGTGTGCGTGTGTGCGTGTGTGTGTGTGTGTGTGTGTGTGTGTGTGTGTGTGTGTGTGTGTGTGTGTGTGTGTGTGTGTGTGTGTGTGTGTGTACTCACCTATTTGTACTCACCTATTTGTGGTTGCAGGGGTCGAGTCCTAGCTCCTGGCCCCGCCTCTTCACCGGTTGCTACTAGACCCTCTCTCTCCCCGCTCCATGAGCTTTATCAAACCTCGTCTTAAAACTGTGTATGGTTCCTGCCTCCACTACGTCATTTTCTAGGCTATTCCACTGCCTTACAACTCTATGACTGAAGAAATACTTCCTAATATCTCTTTAATCTTTCTTCATAGGACATTCCCCTTAGCTCTGGAACTAACCTTGTTGCAAACCTTTGTACTTTCTCTAGTTTCTTGACGTGCTTTATCAAGTGCGGGTTCCAAACAGGTGCTGCATACTCCAGTATGGGCCTGACATACACGGTGTACAGTGTCTTGAATGATTCCTTACTAAGGTGTCGGAATGCTGTTCTCAGGTTTGCCAGGCGCCCATATGCTGCAGCAGTTATCTGTGTGTGTGTGTGTGTGTGTGTGTGTAAAATGGTGGAGTAATGAAGATGGAGTTGGACAATAGCCACAGGATGTTCCAGAGATGGGACACAGAAACAAGGGGTCACAATTGGAAGTTGAAGACTCAGATGAGTCAAAGGAATGTTAGGAAGTATTTCTTCAGTCATAGAGTCGTCAAAAAGTGGAATAGTCTGGTAAGTGATGAAGTGGAGGCAGGAACCATACACAGTTTTAAGACGAGGTATGATAGAGCTCATGGAGCAGGGAGAGAGAGGACCTAGTAGCGGTCAGCGAAGAGGCAGGGCCAGGAACTGAGTCTCGACCCCTGCAACCACAAATAAGTGAGTGCATACACGCACGCACACGCACACACGCACACACACGCACACACACACACACAGGAGCAGGGAGAGAGTGGACCTAATAGCTCTCGGTGAAGAGGCGGGGCCAGAAGCTGAGTCTTGACCCCTGCAACCACAATTAGGTGAGTGCAATTAGGTGAGTACACACACACACACACACACACACACACACACACACACACACACACACACGTAACAGGGATAACAGGGAAGGCACTACAATGGATCAGGGAATACCTGTCAGAAAGACATCAGCGAGTCATGGTACGTGGCGAGGTGTCAGAGTGGGCGCCTGTGACGAGTGGGGTTCCACAGGGGTCAGTCCTAGGACCGGTGCTGTTTCTGGTATTTGTGAACAACATGACGGAAGGAATAGACTCCGAAGTGTCCCTGTTTGCAGATGATGTGAAGTTGATGAGAAGAATTCAATCGGACGAGGAGCACGAAGAGCTAGAAAGGGATCTGGACAGGCTGCAGGCCTGGTCCAGCAATTGGCTCCTGGAGCTCAACCCCACCAAGTGCAAAGTCATGAAGATTGGGGAAGGGCGAAGAAGACCGCAGACGGAGCACAGTCTAGGGGACAGAGACTACAAACCTCACTCAAGAAAAAAGATCCTGGGGTGAGTATAACACCAGGCACATCTCCTGAGGAGCACATCACTCAAATAACTGCTGCAGCATATGGGCGCCTAGCAAACCTAAGAACAGCATTCCGCCATCTTAATAAGGAATCGTTCAGGATCCTGTACACCGCGTGTACGTTAGGCACATATTGGAGTATGCAGCACCAGTTTGGAACCAGCACATTAAGAAACTAGAGAAAGTGCAAAGGTTTGCAACAAAACTATTCCCAGTGCTAAGAGGTATGTCCTACGATGAGAGGTTAAGGGAAATCGACCTGACGACACTGGATGACAGGAGAGATAGAGGGGACATGATAACGACATAAAATATTGAGAGGAATTGACAAGGTGGACAGAGACAGAATGTTCCAGAGATGGGACACAGCAACAAGGGGACACAGTTGGAAATTGAAGACACAGATGAATCACAGGGATGTTAGGAAGTATTTCTTCAGTCACAGAGTAGTCAGGAAGTGGAATTGTTTGGGAAGCGATGTAGTGGAGGCAGGATCCATCCATAGCTTTAAGCAGAGGTATGATAAAGCTCATGGTGGGGGAGTGACCCAGTAGAGGCCAGTGAAGAGGCGGGGCCAGGAGGTATGACTCGACCCCTGCAACCACAACTAGGTGAGTATACACACACACACACACACACACACACACACACACACAAGTAAAGAATTAAATAGAAAGTATTGCCAGGGTGAGTTAGGTAAGTAGTTGTAAAGAAAGCAGTACTAGGGAGGCTTACTTGGGTATGGATTATTATTTATTATTATAATCAAAAAGAAGCGCTAAGCCACAAGGACTATACAGCAACTTGGGTATGGAGAGGACGAGAAGAGGAACCGTGTGATCCCTTGGTAAGGATATACAAGTTAATAGAAACAGGCAACTGGCAGCAGTAATCTTAAGAGGCACGTTAGTTTCCCTGTTTCCAAATATGTTTATATTGGTGTTTAGTTGGTGTGAAGAGCACGGCGGTGTTCTTCACACCAATTCCAAGGCTGGGGGACTGATTACTTCATCTTTTGTATATAGTTCTACTGTTTTCAAATTGTCGTAGAATTTGTATTGATAAAGCCACTGGATGGCGAAACGTCTACATTAAATATACCCAGATGTTGCATTTGTGTCTAATTTTCAATACTATGCTTGTTCCGGCAATATTTCTCATATCTTCTGGTAGCAGGTTGAAGAGTCGTGAGCTATGGATCCTGACACAGGGTTCCTTTATGGTGCCTATTGCACCTGTGCTTTTTCATTGGGTTCTTTTTACACCTCCTCCCGTATCTCACACCAGTAAGTTGCGATTATATACATATATATATATATATATATATATATATATATATATATATATATATATATATATATATATATATATATATATATATATATACAACGCATATATTAATTACCAAGAATCTTAGTTCTCCGCTCCGTAAAGAACATCCTAAATGTTTTGAGGCGTTCCCAGTGTTCTTTCAGTGCTTCATTGGCTCTATGTGGGCAGCAAACAATCTTTGCCCACTTTTTAATACTGGTATCTCTCTTGTCTTGAATGGAAGAATCAGTATCGGACAATATTCCAGACGTGCACACAAATGTGTGTGTGCGCGCGCCCGCGCGCGTGTACTCACCTATTTGTGGTTACAGGTGTCGAATCATAGCTCCTGGCCCCGCCTCTTCACTGATTGCTACTGGGTCCTCTCTTTTCCTGCTATATGAGCTTTACCAAACCTCGTCTTAAAACTATGTATGGTTCCTGCCTCCACTACGTCACTTTCTAGGCTTTTCCACTTCCTGACAACTCTATGACTGAAGAAATACTTCCTAACGTCCCTTTGACTCATAGGAGTCTTCAACTTCCAATTGTAACTCCTTGTTTCTGTGTCCCATCTCTGAAACATCCTGTCTTTGTCCACCTTGTCAATTCCTCGCAGTATTTTATATATCATTATTATGTCTCCCCTCACCCTCCTGTCCTCCAGTGTCGTCAGGCCGACTTCCCTTAACCTTTCTTCGTAGGACAATCCCCTTAGCTCTGGGACTAGTCTCGTTGCAAACCTTTGCACTTTCTCTAATTTCTTGACGTGCTTGACCAGGAGTGGATTGCAAACTGGTGCTGCATACTCAAGTATGGGCCTGACGTAAATGGTATACAGCGTCTTGAACGATTCTTTATTGAGGTATCGGAACGCAATTGTGGAGAAATTTTCTCCAGGAGGGGGGTATCAGCCCCCTTCAGCCCCGAGGGGCCCAGCCCTCTCAGAAGGGGCAAGCATCTTGTTTACTGCTACAGTGAGTAATTGATCGCAGATGCCGTACGAGTATGCAACGTGGTCAAGCGACCGCTGCTACTTGCAGTGCAGTGTTGCAAAGTGTAGTTTAATAAGAGACAGTACATCTCTTACTTTTGCAGGACAATTAAGGAAAATCCTGTTCCCTCTTTATTACCATAGTAAAGATAGTGGACATTGTTGTCTATGCTTAAGACAGCAAGAATCAAACATTCTGCTTTACTTCATCGAGGAAGTGGCAAGGAAGCAAAAGTACTAGGTCAGCTTTTTCTTTGTGCTAGGGGAGTGATGGCATGGGGCGCTGTGGCGTCTTCAGATTACTTTTGACTCTACTGAGAGTGACACTACGCCAGGATAACCAACAAAGAACACTGATCTGTGCGTTAGTGTGAACAAAGTGTCTCATAAAACACAATAAACACTTAAGAGAAGTGTGATCAGCTTCTTTAGTGATAAGATTGTGAACAATAAAGACAAATCTTGTGGAACACAGTGTACCAGTGTGCGTATTTCTAGACTATGGAAGACGTGGACATCCAAGGACACTTCAGGTTCTATCAAGTCACCGATATCTGTCGAAGGTGTGAAGAACACCATAGCTCACGCTACAAGAGCAAGGTAGGTTACGAATTTCTTGTAGTACGGGGGACTGCGCAGTTCTTGAGTCGCAAGGAGTTTGTAATCAACCTACAGTCGGCAGTAAGGTGCGGACTTTTGAATCCAAACAAGTACGTAATTAATCAGCAATCAGTGAATGAAATATGCTGACGTAACACCCCCTAGGGGTAATTTATAATCTTACAAATTATAATCTTTACAGCCCGTTGAGAGATGACTTCGACAGCTTCTCAACACCTCGTCTGCAGGGGCGGCTGTGCAGGCGATGAGTTGTCTTTCTAAGTTAAGTACAAACTCTTTAACTTAACTGGTAATCCCATTTCTCAACAAATTGGTCGTGCTCGAACCGGATAAAGGCCACTCTGTGGTCCAGATATGTTGTACTACAGTGTACAAATAACCTACAAGCCAAGGTCCTTCGAAAAAAGCTGTAAAACTAGTGTTTTACAATTTAAATCAGTATAAATGAGTCCCTCCAGACTCAATCACAGAGAATGGGCAACCAAAAGAAAACGGGCGCTCACCCAGCATTCACCCAAAGAAAACGGGAGCTGGGTGACTCACGCAACAAGAAAACGGGGGATGGCACCCGGCATCCACTGCTCCAAACTCGAAGAAGTGCTGATTAAGACAACAACCCAAGTGATGTTCGGTTTGTCTGAGTGTATATACACATAGTGTTTATAATGTTTATAGACAGAAATTAAGAGACAAGATTGTGTTAAAGTTTGTTTCTTATAGATATACCTGTTATATTAAAGGAACTTATATATAAAGTGTAAGCTTTCAAATATATATTAACAGTGACATTTATATATGTGTAAGTAATATTCATGTGTGATTTACAGTTATAGAGTGACATTTATAGTGTATAGTGAATGAAGTGCATAACATCGTTATTTACGATTAATCATCGTTGTCAGGCTGACACAGCAAACTCAAGCCATAAACACCAGCCATATGTACTCTGTACCCTTCATGGTCATTGACCCTGAGGTTAAGCTTAGTGGGTCAGTAGTGTCTGACTCGATTATTGCTGACTTAAGCATAACAAAAACTCAGCTGTTTATAGAAGTACAGTGTTTTTTAAACACTCTAAGTGTGGTGCTAGAATTTTCAGTATACCATTAAAATGGCTTGTTTGAAAACTCAGTTTCAGTCTTTACAGACTAAGATTACACAATTAGAAAATCTAATTTCAGTCTGTATAGGATTAACTCAAGATACAAACATAGATTTTGATGATCTTGAGGTCAAATTTGAATTACTTGCACAACGTCTGAAAATAATTAATTCAGACTATACACATTATGAAAATAAATTTCTTGAATCAGACCCATCTGAGGATGAAACTAAAAATGTTTTGGATACTTTTAGTAATCAACAATTAAGGTGGACAGGAGTACAGGCTATCTGCCGCAAAACTCTGTCACAGAGACCTACTGTAAATAGTGGCCAAACACCTGTTACACCTGTAACAAGCGTCCCATTACCAAGCTTACCTACATTGTCATTACCTATTTTCCAAGGTCATAATTATGAAGAATTCATTAGTGGTTTTCAATCCATAGTAAATTCACGAACTGACATAGATGAGATTGCTAAGTTCAATTACCTTAAATGTCTTGTGAAGGGAGAACCCTATGAACTGATTAAGTCATTTCCAGTGGTTAAAGGTAATTATCAAATAGCCTTACGTGTCTTAGCAGACAATTACTTCGATGCTGACAAGGCTAGAGTTAGACATGCAGTCTTAATATCAAGCTTGAAGCCACCCAAACATTGGTTTTCAGACTTGCAGGCATTTAGAATCACATTAGACAATAGTCTCAGATCTCTAGGTGCTAAATATGACCTAAGGCAATGTGATTGGTTTATCAGTGGTATTGTACAAGATAAGTTGTCACCACAAACTATTGAACGATTGAATATTATGTTCAATAAACGCTATTTCACTTGTGAGGAAATTAGCAATGGTTTACAAACAATTGTTTCATGCATGCAAGCAACGAGACAAGATGAAAAATCCACAAATCCAGTGGATAACAAACCTTCAACTCAGTATAAAAAGAGTATACCTACTCCCACTAAACCACAGAATGGGAAATCCCATATAGGCATTTATCAAGCTGTGAATACAACAGACAGTAAACAGACTGTCATACATAAACGTACTCCAAAATGTGTACTTTGTGATGGAACACATTGGGCACACATTGGCCTGTACATTGCAGAGTCACTTGTTTGCACAGAACTGCTTAATGCCTCAAATGACGTAGTGGAAGTTTTAGCAGTAAAGGTCGAGAACCAAAACCTAGTCATTGTGGTAGTCTACAAGCCTCCGGATGCAACATCCCAGCAATTCCAGGAACAGCTGTTAAAAATTGACCACTGTCTGGAAAATCTTCCAGCCCCTGCACCCAACATCTTGCTCCTGGGGGATTTCAACTTAAGGCACCTAAAATGGAGGAATATAGCAAATAATATTGTTGCAGTAATAACACCAGGAGGCAGCTCTGATGAAAACTCACACTCACACGAGCTTTTAAATCTCTGCACAAAATTCAATTTAAACCAGCAAATAATAGAGCCTACTAGACTGGAGAATACACTAGACCTCATCTTCACTAACAATGATGATCTGATAAGAAATGTCACCATATCAAAAACAATATACTCAGATCACAACATAATTGAGGTTCAGACATGTATGCGTGGAGCCTCAGACCGACAAAATGAGACTAGTCACGAGGGAGCATTCACCAAATTCAACTTCAATAACAAAAACATAAAGTGGGACCAAGTAAACCAAGTCCTAACCGATATAAGCTGGGAAGATATACTAAGCAACACAGACCCAAACTTATGCCTAGAACAGATTAACTCGGTGGCACTCGATGTATGCACAAGGCTTATTCCTCTAAGAAAAAGGAGGAGTAGATGTAAAATAGAAAGAGACAGGCGCTCCCTTTACAGGCGACGGAAAAGAATAACAGAGCGGCTAAAAGAGGTCAATATATCAGAAATGCGCAGGGAGACACTGGTCAGAGAAATAGCAAGCATCGAACTTAAGCTAAAAGAATCCTTTAGGAGTCAGGAATCGCGGGAAGAACTAAAAGCCATAAATGAAATCGAAAGAAACCCAAAGTATTTCTTCTCCTATGCCAAATCAAAATCGAGAACAACGTCCAGTATTGGGCCCCTACTTAAACAAGATGGGTCCTACACAGATGACAGCAAGGAAATGAGTGAGCTACTCAAGTCCCAATATGACTCAGTTTTTAGCAAGCCGCTAACCAGACTGAGAGTCGAAGATCAAAATGAATTTTTTATGAGAGAGCCACAAAATTTGATTAACACAAGCCTATCCGATGTTATCCTGACGCCAAATGACTTCGAACAGGCGATAAATGACATGCCCATGCACTCTGCCCCAGGGCCAGACTCATGGAACTCCGTCTTCATCAAGAACTGCAAGAAGCCCCTATCACGAGCCTTTTCCATCCTATGGAGAGGGAGCATGGACACGGGGGTCGTCCCTCAGTTACTAAAAACAACAGACATAGCCCCACTCCACAAAGGGGGCAGTAAAGCAACAGCAAAGAACTACAGACCAATAGCACTAACATCCCATATCATAAAAATCTTTGAAAGGGTCCTAAGAAGCAAGATCACCACCCATCTAGAAACCCATCAGTTACACAACCCAGGGCAACATGGGTTTAGAACAGGTCGCTCCTGTCTGTCTCAACTACTGGATCACTACGACAAGGTCCTAAATGCACTAGAAGACAAAAAGAATGCAGATGTAATATATACAGACTTTGCAAAAGCCTTCGACAAGTGTGACCATGGCGTAATAGCGCACAAAATGCGCGCTAAAGGAATAACAGGAAAAGTTGGTCGATGGATCTATAATTTCCTCACTAACAGAACACAGAGAGTAGTCGTCAACAGAGTAAAGTCCGAGGCAGCTACGGTGAAAAGCTCTGTTCCACAAGGCACAGTACTAGCTCCCATCTTGTTCCTCATCCTCATATCCGACATAGACAAGGATGTCAGCCACAGCACCGTGTCTTCCTTTGCAGATGACACCCGAATCTGCATGACAGTGTCTTCCATTGCAGACACTGCAAGGCTCCAGGCGGACATCAACCAAATCTTTCAGTGGGCTGCAGAAAACAATATGAAGTTCAACGATGAGAAATTTCAATTACTCAGATATGGTAAACATGAGGAAATTAAATCTTCATCAGAGTACAAAACAAATTCTGGCCACAAAATAGAGCGAAACACCAACGTCAAAGACCTGGGAGTGATTATGTCGGAGGATCTCACCTTCAAGGACCATAACATTGTATCAATCGCATCTGCTAGAAAAATGACAGGATGGATAATGAGAACCTTCAAAACTAGGGAGGCCAAGCCCATGATGACACTCTTCAGGTCACTTGTTCTATCTAGGCTGGAATATTGCTGCACTCTAACAGCACCTTTCAAGGCAGGTGAAATTGCCGACCTAGAAAATGTACAGAGAACTTTCACGGCGCGCATAACGGAGATAAAACACCTCAATTACTGGGAGCGCTTGAGGTTTCTAAACCTGTATTCCCTGGAACGCAGGAGGGAGAGATACATGATTATATACACCTGGAAAATCCTAGAGGGACTAGTACCGAACTTGCACACGAAAATCACTCACTACGAAAGCAAAAGACTTGGCAGACGATGCACCATCCCCCCAATGAAAAGCAGGGGTGTCACTAGCACGTTAAGAGACCATACAATAAGTGTCAGGGGACCGAGACTGTTCAACTGCCTCCCAGCACACATAAGGGGGATTACCAACAGACCCCTGGCAGTCTTCAAGCTGGCACTGGACAAGCACCTAAAGGCAGTTCCTGATCAGCCGGGCTGTGGCTCGTACGTTGGTTTGCGTGCAGCCAGCAGCAACAGCCTGGTTGATCAGGCGCTGATCCACCAGGAGGCCTGGTCACAGACCGGGCCGCGGGGGCGTTGACCCCCGAAACTCTCTCCAGGTAAACTCCAGGTAAACAGTATTGTATTCAATACGCATCAGTGGAGGCACGTAAACAACGTGTTCATCAGCTGAAAAGATGCATCAAGTGTTTAGGTGAACACAAGGGAGGAAAATGCTCACTGAAGAAGTGTTTTAAATGCAAGGGTATGCATCATACAGCATTATGCCCAAATACTTTTGCTGAACAGCAGAAGACTTCCACAGAATCAGGAAGTCAACAAGCAACAGCATTAAATGTGAGAGATAAGTTTAAAGCAACTGCTCTCCCGATAGCTCGAGTTATCTAATAAATTACACAAAACCAATGTGCTAACACTATTTGATCAAGGCTCACAAAGGTCCTTCATAAGAAGGACAGCGTTGCAGAAACTGAATAAACAACCCTATGCCAAAATACAGATAGATATAGCTGGTTTTTTCCACAATTCTGGTAAACAGACATATGACCTAGCCAGAATCACTGTTGGTCTAGGAAACAGGAAAAAGACAGTAGAAGCTGTGGTAGTAGATGATTTGCCTAAGTCTGTGAAAATCCAGGGATTAAAAGAAACAGTTGCAGCACTGAAAGCAGCTAAGGTCAAGTTAGCCTGTCCTGACATACAGACGGACACAATTAGTCCAATTGATTTAATCATTGGAAGTGATTATTATCACTGTTTTGTGCAAAATATAGTAAGTAAACATGATGTTCACTTGGTGAAAACAGCAGGAGGCCACATGATATGTGGTCCCATTCCCTCTCAAAGTGGGAAAGAAGCTGATATTGATTCAGTGGAAAATGTACTAGTTACGAGAATAACCGCTGATCATGTACCACAGCAAAAATTATCATTACTGGAAGAAATGAATGAACCAGTTGATAAGTTGTGGGATTTAGATGCGATAGGTATTGATGTAAATAAACCGAGCCCACAAGAGTCTCAGACTTATAACCAATATTTGGACACTGTCAGATATAAAGATGAACAGTATTGGGTTAGGTTACCATGGAAATTAAATCTACCACATCTGCCTAGCAATTATCGCATGGCTTTCGGACAGATGAAAGCACAAATACATGAGCTCAGGAAGAATCCAGAGCTACTGACTGTCTATGATAATATCATACAAGAACAGTTGGACAATAAATTCATTGAGGAAATAGTCGAAGACAAGTTGAAGACAGACGCTCATTATCTCCCGCATCATGGAGTCAGAAAAGATTCTGAAACCACTCCACTACGTGTTGTATATAATTGCAGCGCACATGCAAAGAAAGATGTAGCAAGTCTTAATGACTGTCTGATGACCGGACCCTCACTAACTGAGAAGCTTGGAGACGTGCTCATGAAATTTCGCACAAACCCATATGCCTACACGGCTGATATTTCCAAAGCTTTCTTAAAAGTAGGACTACAAGAAATAGATAGAGATTATACTCGATTCTTGTGGCCTGAAAATCCACATGATCCTCAAAGTCCTGTGAAAACTTATCGTTTCAAATCAGTATTATTTGGTGCAACATCCTCTCCATTCTTACTAGAAGCTACTCTAAATACACATTTGAAGAAATCTGAAAGTCCCTTCAAAGAAATCTTAAAGAAAAGTTTCTATGTGGACAATCTTCAAGGTACTGTGAATTAAGAGGAGGATTTGAAATCCTTATACAGAGAAGCTAACAAGGAGATGAAAGAAGCACGTATGCCTCTAAGGATGTGGAATATTAATTCAAAGCAATTAAGGGAACTTATCAAAGAAGATTTCCCTGAAGCTGAAATTCCTGATTGCAACAATATGCTGGGACTTAATTGGAACACACAGGAAGATACTTTGAGTCTCAAAAGGATAAACAATAAATCATGCAGTACACTCACTAAACGTAGTTTACTGTCAGAGGTATCACAATGTTTTGATCCTCTAGGACTCGTCTCACCAATTATCATAAAGGGTAAAATGCTTATGCAAGATGCATGGAAGCTCAAAATTGGATGGGATGAGAACTTGCCTCTAGTAATGAGTCAAGCATGGGATGAAATATCCAGGGAGTTTAAGCAACTTCATCAAATTAAATTTCCCAGACAAATAGGTCAAGAGGGAAACAATTACACATTACATGTGTTCTGTGATGCGTCAACCAGAGGTTATGGCGCTGTAGCTTACATGAGTAATGCTGAAGGAAGTACACTAATTACTTCAAAGGCCAGGGTAGCACCCTTGAAGGTCAGAACAGTACCACAACTGGAACTGACAGCACTCTATGTAGGTACAAAATTAGCTATCTCAACAAAGTACTTGATCATCTCACTATTGAAAAAACCGTGATCTGGAGCGATAATGAAGCAGTTCTCCAGTGGTTAAGAAATAATAAGAGTAAGTTGGTCTATGTACAGAACAGAGTAGCAGAAATAAAAGAGATGCAGAGAGATTATCTCTTTCTCCACGTCTCTACCCTAGAGAATCCAGCTGACATGTTGTCACGTGGTGTCCCACTCAAGAAACTGGCTCTCTAATGAAAATAACTGGCCTCAGCAAAAAGCTCACATTATGCCAGAAGAAACTGCTTGAACACAGCAGAAATAAGTTGTGTAAATACTGCAGACACAACAGAAATAATCATTGATGGATCTAAATACTCATCTTTGGGTAAACTCTTAAGAGTTACAGCTCTTGTCTTTAAATTCATTAAAGGAATAAAACCTGATTATGAATGTCTTGAACCCATTAAATACTGGATGAAACTAATACAGAAAGATGTTTTCTCTACAGAATATAAATTTCTAGAAACACAAGATAAATCCCCAAAGAAACCTGTCATGATTAATTCTTTAGGACTTTATCTCGACTCAGAAAAGATTATAAGATGTCGAGGAAGAATTCATAATTCTTCACTACCTAAAGAAGCCATACATCCAATATTGATCCCCAAGAATCATTGGCTAACAAAACTGATTGTGCAAAACGCCCACAGTAACGTGTTACATGGTGGGGTAGCTGACACACTTTGTCATATACGACAATCCTACTGGATACCTCAAGGTCGACAAAGTGTGAAAAAACAAAGGACTGTATTACTTGTCGTCACTACGATATGCGAGTATGTCAGTATCCAGGTCCACCTCCATATCCCTCTGAAAGAGTTTGTCATATCACTCCATTTGAGGTGACAGGTGTAGATTACACTGGACCAATAATTTTAACCAAAACAGTTGACAAAGTTCCCATCAAGGTGTACATCTGTTTGTTCACTTGTGCTACAACTAGAGCAGTACATCTAGAAGTAGCCACTGACATGTCTGCTGAAACCTTTATCAAATTATTCAGAAGGTTTGCAGCCAGAAGGGCATGTCCCAGACTGATGATTTCAGATAATGCAACGAACTTTGTTGCTGGTGCTGCTTATATAAGCAAGATCTTTGATCAACCGGAAGTACAACAGATGCTGAATCAACGCAGTTGTCGTTGGAGATACATTCCTCCTAAATCTCCATGGCACGGCGGATTTTATGAAAGAATGATCGGCATTGTAAAACGTTGTTTAAGGAAGACTCTTCATCGTCAAAGAATAGACTTAGAAGAATTCCGTACAGTTGTGACTGAAATAGAAAATAGAGTCAACAACAGACCTCTAACTTATGTTACCGATGATCTGGACAATTTAGAAGTGTTAAGTCCATCTCATTTACTCCATGGCAGAAGGCTCGAACCTGTTCCTCCCATGAATGATAAAGAAATCATAGAGGATCCTACTTATTTCGAACCTGAGCAACTCAGACGTAAATTCAAACACCTTAATAAAGTGATTGAACGTTGGGAGAAAATTTGGCGAGAAGACTATCTCACTTCATTGAGAGAACACTTCTATGGAGCTGGTGTTCCTGAAAATCATAAGTCCTTAAGACCGGGTGACATAGTGATTATCGACAATGATTGTCCGAGGTCCCAATGGCCACTTGGAAAAATTGTGACCATATATCCTGATGCAAATGGAATCATCAGGACAGTTGATGTTTTAAGCAAAGGTGTAGTGAATAAGCGGACAATAAATAAACTAGTACCATTAGAATTACACAGTGTTGAAAACAAAATTAGTGATTCTCCAGAAACCACACAGACTAAAGCTGTTCAGAAAAGACAAGCAGCAGTGGTGGCGAGTGAGAAAATTAAATTAATGTTAAGTGATGAATAGTTCACCTGCAGCGAACCTCCGCCGCCCCCCAGTGTGGAGAAATTTTCTCCAGGAGGGGGCTATCAGCCCCTTTCAGCCCTGAGGGGCCCAGCCCTCTCAGAAGGGGCAAGCGTCTTGTTTACTGCTACAGTGAGTAATTGATCGCAGATGCCGTACGAGTATGCGACGTGGTCAAGCGACCGCTGCTCCTTGCAGTGCAGTGTTGCAAAGTGTAGTTTAATAAGAGACAGTACATCTCTTACTTTAGCAGGACAATTAAGGAAAATCCTGCTCCCTCTTTATTACCATAGTAAAGATAGTGGACATTGTTGTCTATGCTTAAGACAGCAAGAATCAAACATTCTGCTTTACTTCATCGAGGAAGTGGCAAGGAAGCAAAAGTACTAGGTCAGCTTTTTCTCTGTGCTAGGGGAGTGACGGCATGGGGCGCTGTGGCGTCTTCAGATTACTTTTGACTCTACTGAGAGTGACACTGACGCCAGGATAACCAACAAAGAACACTGATCTGTGCATTAGTGTGAACAAAGTGTCTCATAAAACACAATAAACACTTAAGAGAAGTGTGATCAGCTTCTTTAGTGATAAGATTGTGAACAATAAAGACAAATCTTGTGGAACACAGTGTACCAGTGACTTAAGAAATCGTAATGACACGATTGCGAGGGGCTGGAGTTTTGAGACTCTATGACCGCGGGTTCAATCCCGGCCGGGGGTATGGTTTACAGTGTACCAGTGTGCGTATTTCTAGACTATGGAAGACGTGGACATCCAAGGACACTTCAGCTTCTATCAAGTCACCGATATCTGTCGAAGGTGTGAAGAACACCATAGCTCACGCTACAAGAGCAAGGTAGGTTACGAATTTCTTGTAGTACGGGGGACTGCGCAGTTCTTGAGTCACAAGGAGTTTGTAATCAACCTATAGTCGGCAGTAAGGTGCGGACTTTTGAGTCCAAACAAGTACGTAATTTATCAGCAATCAGTGAATGAAATATGCTGACATAACACCCCCTAGGGGTAATTTATAATCTTACAAATTATAATCTTTACAGCCCGTTGAGAGATGACTTCGACAGCTTCTCAAGACCTCGTCTGCAGGGGCGGCTGTGCAGGCGATGAGTTGTCTTTCTAAGTTAAGTACAAACTCTTTAAACTTAACTGGTAATCCCATTTCTCAACAGCAATTCTTAGGTTTGCCAGATGCCTGTATGCTGCAGCAGTTATCTGATAGATGTGCGCCTCAGATGTGCTCGGTATTATACTCACCACAAGATCTTTTTCCTTGAGTGAGGTTTGCAGTCTTTGGCCACCTAGCCTATACTCTGTCTGCGGTCTTCTTTGCCCTTCCCCGATCTTCATAACTTTGCATTTGGCAGAGTTATATTCAAGGAGCCAGTGGCTGGACCAGGCTTGTAGGATGTCCAGGCCTCTTTGTAGTCCTGCCTGATCCTCGACCGATTTAATTCTTCTCATTAACATCATATCATCTACAGACAGGGACACTTCTAAGTTTATCACTTCCGTTATGTCAGTCACATATACCAAAAACAGTACAAGTTCTAGGACTGACCCCCTGTGGAACCCCGCTCGTCACAGGCGCTCACTCTGACACCTCGTCACGTACCATAACTCGTTGATGCCTCACTGTCAGATATTCTCTTATCCACTGCAGTGCCTTTCCTGTCACGCGTGCCTGATTCTCTAGCTTTTGCATTAACATCTTGTGAAGAACTGTGTCAAAGGTCTTCTTACAGTCCAAGAAAATGCAGTCTATCCACCCCTCTCTCCCGTGTCTTGTTTCCTTGTCATAAAACTCCAGTAGGTTTGTGACACAGGATTTTCCTTCCCTGAAACCGAGCTGGTTGCCGTTTATAAGCCTGTGTCTTTCTAGGTGCTCCACCACTCTTCTCCTGATCTTCTCCATGGCTTTGCTTACTCTACACGTCAGCGACACAGGTCTGTAGTTTAATGCCTCGTGTCTGCCTCCTTTCTTAAACAATGGGACTACATTTGCCATCTTCTATACCTTGGGTAGTTGCCCAGTTTCAACGTACGTATGTGTTCAAGATTTTTGTTAGTAGCACAAACAGCATCTCTGCTCCCTCTCTAAGGACCCACAGAGAGATGTCTGGTCCCACTTCCTTTTGAGGTTCATATAGCAGCTTCTTCACCTCCTCGGTTGTATGTATTTCATCCAGCACTTGTTGGTGTGCCTCCCTATTCTGAATTCCTGATGTCCTTCCTGTCTCTACCGTGAATACTTCTTTAAATCTCATGCTGAGCTCTTCACATACCTCTTAGTCGTTTCTTGTGAACTCTCCACCTTCCTTCCTCAGCCTGATTACCTGGTCCTTGACTATTGTTTTCCTCCTGATGTGGTTATACAACAGCTTCAGATCAGACTTGACTTTCAATGCTATGTCATTTTTTGTATTGTTGCTAAGCCTCCTTTCTTATCTGTGCATATTCTTTTCTGGCTCTTTGGCTAATCTCTTTATTTTCCTGGGTCCTTTGTCTTCTGTACTTTTTCCATTCTCTAGTGCACTTAGTTTTTGCCTCCCTACACCTTTGGGTGAACCAAGGCCTCGTTCTGGTCTTCACATTATTTCTGTTTCCCTTGGGAACAAACCTCTCCTCTGCCTCCTTGCATTTTGTTGTCACATAGTCCATTATTTCTTTTACTGATTTTCCTGCCAATTTTCTCTCACACTGAACGTCTTGTAGGAAGTTCCTCATGCCTGTGTAGTCCCCCCGCTCTGTAGTTTGATCTTGCCATCCTATTCTTGCTACCCTCTCCACTTGTAACTCAACTATGTAATCAAAGCACAGAACCACATAATCACTAGCTCCAAGGGGCCTTTCCTACGTGATATCCTCGATGTCCAAACTACTCAAGGTGAATAATAGATCCAGTCTTGCTGGATCATTCTCAGCTGCATAAGGTTTTCCAGTACCACAGCCATCATCTTGGCTCTCCATGTTTCAGAACCCCCATGGGGCTCCAGGTTTTCCCAATATATCTCCTCGTTATTGAAATCACCCATAACTAGAAACTTTGCTTTCCCCCATGTGAGCTCTTCTGGCCACCTCAGCTAGTGTGTCTACCATTGCTCTGTTGCTCTCATATTCTTCTCTTGGCCACCTGCAGTTCTGTGGCAGGTTGTACATTATTGCAATTACCACCTTATGGCCCTCAGACTAGACTGTTCCTATGTAGTCCCTTTTGTCCATTCCATCCATTAACTCAAATCCCCACCAGTTTTTAATGAGCAGTGCAACTACTCCTCCCCCTCTGCTCCCTCTATCTTTCCTGAGGATGTGATATCCGGGTGGAAAGGTTGCATCTGTTATCCTGGCGAGTTTTTTCTGTGAGTGCTATTATGTCTGGAGATGCCTCTTTGACTCTTTCATGTCACTCCTCACTAAATGTATTTGTATACCAAACCAACTTTTCTAAAACTGTGGTCTGGGGAGTACGTTGGGGTTGGGGAAGCGGGAGACCTGATAAGGAACTATGGGTGGTTGCTGTGAAGGTGGAGTTTGTAATGAGGTGGATGGGGGCATTGGGTATGGCATGTGTATTTTGGTTTAGAATGTTTGGTTGCATTGGGGTTGTCCTAGTTGGAAGGCTTCTCTAGGTGGTTGGGAGGGAGGTTGTATTTGAACTTCCTCCTGAATCTGGGTTCTCCTGACCATCTCTATCTTCACCTCCCTTTTCCTCATTTCGTCTTTGTACCCTCTCTTTCAGTTTCTGCCTTTCTTCTAATGTTCTGTTGTGATTGAGATACAGCCTCCAGTATGCCGACATGTCCCTTAACCCTTAAACTGTCCAAACATAAATCTATGTTCATGTGCACAGCGCTCTGACCTTGATTTTCCTCATTTAAAGCATGTAAAAAAAAAACGTAGGTCTACGTTCGGAGCCTGCCACACGTCAACGTATATCTACGCGTGGACAGTTTAAGGGTTAATCTTGCTTTCTCCTGCAGGATCCTGTTTTGAGCCAATTCTGCCTTGAAAATCACTTTGACAGATCAGTGTCTTCCTCTTGCAAACCCTCCTAGGTGGCTGGGAGGGAGGTTGCATTTGAACTTCCTCCTGAGTCTAGGTTCTCCTGACCATCTCCAAATTCACCTCTCTTTCCTCCTTTCATCTCTGTACCCTCTCTTTCAGTTTCTGCTTTTCTTCTCATGTTCTGTCATGATCGAGATACAGCCTTCGGTATGCCAACATGTCCCTTAATTTTGCTTCTCCTGCAGGATCCTGTTTTTAGCCAATTCTGCCTTGAAAATCACTTTGAAAGATCAGTGTCTTCCTCTTGCAAAACCCCCCTATTCTCAGAAAATTTGCCAGCTGGGTATTGTCATCTATTGCTTTCATGATGGTTTCAATTGCTTCTCTCCCTCCTTGTCTTCTTGCTTCATAAGTTTTCCCTTCAACTTCCTGGAGCCCATAAGCAAAGACTGATCTCTCCCTTTCATTCTTCCACTGCACCACTATGTATCCCCTGATTCGATTTAGTTGCCTCCATTGCAGCTTTCCTTTCTTCAATCTTTTCACTGACTGTTGTCCCTGGGCCCAGTGGTCTGTCATTTTTCCTTCTCAGCTTTCCCTGGGCACAGCTGTGGTCTGTTAGGGCCTCTACACATAGCTTAGCTCTTCCATTTTCTGCAGCCACCTCGATTGTTCCTGATGTGATCCTCTTTTTTTCACAGGCTCCAAGATGGTCTGATAGAGTCTCTGCATACAATTTCACTCCTTTTTTCCCTATGGTCCCCTTGTTTGTGATTAAGGTAGCAGTTTCTGATGTTATTCCCACATTGCTCTTTAGTTCTTTAGGCTGTTTCAAACTTTTCAGTTCCTCTTCTAATTTCTGTATATTAGCCTCTGCTGCTGTGACTTGTATCTCCCACTTCCTAGTCTGTGCAGCTATCCTGTCCTCCATTTTCATGATAAGCTCTTTTAGCTTCCTTCCCCACTTATGTTCCCTTTTCATGAGCTCTGCTACCCAATCTTCCTTTGCAGACTCATTCCCTGGTTGTCTGTCCAGCTCTCTAGCAACCCATTTTTCTTTTTGATTGTTTGGCATTGAAGGGCTTTTAATCCAAGGAACTAGGTCAACTCTCTCCTTCCTAAGATCAAACCTGATTACCACCTACATCCCAGGCACTGTATGACACCTACAGATTTAGCACTTCTCAATAATAAAATAATAACTGCAAGGAAAGGTATTGTATTGTGCTTCTCTAGGTAGATGAAAGAATAAGCATCTAAAAAATTTATTTTATTACATTCAGTAATTTATCTGCAAGTTTCATAATGTCTGCCCTAAACTGACTTCTGGATCTGTCGTTGTGAAAAATAAATGGATCTTCTTTGAGAGCTCTGGACCAACTCTTCTTGTGGAAACAAGAGGACCAGCTCCCCGCCGAACAGGAATATCCGCAAGCAGCAGTGATGCATCTCGAAATGTTTGGCATTTTCTGTATGACTGCAAAAAATGTTATGATTATGAGTATGTTTCTTACATGTAACTTACTTGTAAAGTACTACAGTTTCAGCACTGAAGTTCATGAGGGATGAATACTATATGGAATGACAGAAGGATAAAAGAATTTAATAGTCGTAATGTAATGGAAATAGAAGGATGTGCCAGACATAGACAAATATACACACACACACACACACACACACACACACACACACACACACACAGAGAGAGAGAGAGAGAGAGGACTCGAGTATGGAACACATTCGTACAGCATAATGATGTCAACGAGATAAAGTCAGTTGATCAAATGAAAATGTTGGTCCACAGATGGCTCCAACTTCATCCTGTTCCCTACTTGTATGTCTCATAACAATAAAAATGCTTTCAAATGAGCTGATGTAGGTAACAGCTCTTAGCTTGCCAATAAAGTTAGGAATCCTTAACTTGTAAATATCTTGTCAATAAAGCTAGGGATCCTTAACCTTGTCAAACCCTGTGTGTGTGTGTGTGTGTGTGTGTGTGTGTGTGTGTGTGTGTGTGTGTGTGTGTGTGTGTGTGTGTGTGTGTGTGTGTGTGTGTGTGTGTGTGTGTGTGTGTGTGTGTGTGAGACAGAGAGAGAGAGAGAGAGAGAGAGAGAGAGAGAGAGAGAGAGAGAGAGAGAGAGAGACAGAGAGACAGAGAGACAGAGAGACAGAGAGACAGAGAGAGAGAGAGAGAGAGAGAGAGAGAGAGAGAGAGAGAGAGAGAGAGAGAGAGAGAGAGAGAGAGATATGCCAGCTGCTCTAAGCTACATCAATCACCGGCTAAGAGCCATATCAGCTTGGGGAAATAGATGGCAAGTAACATTTGCACATGAGAAAATGCAAATGATGATCATCTCTAGGCACCATGATGATAATGCTGGTGCAGTAGTAAGGATGAATGGGAGGGTGTTGGCACCTGGAAAAGAAGTTGATATCCTTGGGGTGAAATTTGACTCCAAACTAACCATGAAGAACCATGTTGTAAATCTAGCAAACAAGGCAGCCAGGAAGCTTACAGCACTTCGCCATATCTCGCATTTGCTCGACAGTAGGGGTTGCAAGATTCTGTATGAGGCACAAGTATGCTCACACCTTGAGTATGCTCCACTTTCTTGGTTTGCCTGCCCCCCCCTCTCATCTGCAACTGCTTGACAGAGTAGAGAATCGAGCAAGACATCTCATCTCTTGCCTGGACCCATCCTGGATAGATCTGCCATTTCAGCAGAGCCTTCAACACAGGAGGGTTGTGGGTGGCCTTACTGTTATGTACAAGGCCAATATTGTCAAAGTACCACACTTGGATCCACTTCGAGGACAGCGAGAAACAAGCTTTTATGCCATAAGATGGGCAGAAAGCAGCAACTTCACTCTGGTTGTACCCTTCTCCAGAACATCACTCTATCTGAGATCATATACACCCAGGATGACTCGAGTATGGAACACATTCGTACAGCATAATGATGTCAACGAGATAACGTCAGTTGATCAAATGAAAATGCAGGCCCACAGATGGCTCCAACTTCATCCTGTTCCCTACTTTTATGTCTTATAACAATAAAAATGCTTTCAAATGAGCTGATGTAGGTAACAGCTCTTAGCTTGCCAATAAAGTTAGGAATCCTTAACCTGTAAATAGCTGTCAATAAAGCTAGGGATCCTTAACCTTGTCAAACCCTGTGTAAAAAAAAAAAAAAAAAAAAAAAAAAGAGAGAGACAGAGAGGGAGAGAGACAGAGAGGGAGAGAGACAGAGAGGGAGAGAGGGAGAGAGAGGGGGGGGATGGATCCATGCCACTTAAAGAAGCTGTTGTTTATCTCATATAGTCGTGATGCTACCTTCTGCCTATCCCAATTCTCACATCCCCCACTGTCCTGACCTTCAAACATCAACCTCTGTTCCTGTTCTTTCAGTGCACAACAATTTCCCAGCTCTTTCCTTGGACACATGATCCTAATACCCTGTCAGCTATATCTTCTCAAGTCTTGTGTGTCCAGTACTATGGACTCTCTACCTACCTGCAAAAGGCACATGATGCCTCTGCCTGTCCCTCTGACATCTGTAAAAAGACAGTAAAAACTTACAAAGCTCCCACCCATCTACTGCTCATCTGGCAAACAATTATTTCCTGATCCTTTTTTCTTGTTTGTTGTCTTTCTTGTCTTCAGTGGTTATTCCATCCTAGATTCTTTAGCATTTATCATACTGGCTAAGATGGAGGTCTATGGACCCTTTCTTCTGTCAACAATTATAAAAAGAAGGCACACTAGATTGCTGCTTATGTGGTGGACTGGAACATGGCTAATACATGAAAGAGCTAAGAGCTCTTCCCTCTCTCTCATGGTGCTGACACTTCATGCATGGTTGTGCTCTCCTCTGCCTGTCTATCATTCCCAGCCATTTCCTGTTTCAAATGAGATCCAGGATATCACTGCAGCAGAGACACTGGAAAACATCACTCCATGCACTGCAGCTACTGCTGTAATGGCCTCTTCCAAAGTGGTCTTCTCCTGCCTGTAAGTGGCCTACCTTAGATGGCAGTGCATCTTCTGCTGCAGAAACTTCATTGTATTCTCTTAATGTTTCTCCTTCCCTTGACTTGTTATCTTCCATATGGATCTCTTCAGGTATCCTGTGTCACATCAATGCCTCCTGATTTTTCTGGTTCTCATTGATTACCTGTTGATCTCCCAGTTCTCTCATATTTGTATTTCTTCTTCTTCTTTCAACGTACCAGCCGTATCCCACTGAGGTGGGGTGGCCCAAAAGAAAAAACTAAAGTTTCTCCTTTTATTTAGTAATATATACAGGAGAAGGGGTTGTATTTGTATTTGTCTTCACAAAATAAGCTTCATTATACTGCTGATGTTGCTGTTTCTGGCAATCTGTTGCCCCATATTCAGATGCCTCATGCAATGAAAATATGTTCCTGAAGTGTACTGATGTTCAGTACTCTAGGTTATCATATCAATATTCACTGAATTATTCTGCTACCTGCAGGAAAGTAATATATCATCTGTTCCCTATAAGCCTCCCTTTCCCATTGTCTATTTTATGATCTTCAGGTCTTAATTTTATCTTTGCCTAAACTGTTTCTGCTTCTGTGATACTTTGCAATCACTTCCTTTGGGGCAAGTTTCACTGTGACTCATGTCTGTCCGTTGTAGCCTACCACCATGTATAAAGATGTTATTTCTGATGGGGTAAAACTTCTTCGGAGGAAAGCCTATATTTATTTGGTTATGGTACAGACAGTGTGTTCTATGCTAGGCTAGTCAGGTCCCATAACCTCAAAGGAGAGAGTGGAACAGAGAGCACATCTCGCCTCTAGGCTGTCTGTTGTTAAAGTGAGAATGAGGCAGCAACTCATGCAGTGAGCTCAAGATAGGCCTATGCCCACAAGATGGCAGCACCTGCCTAGTGGCATGGCATGAAATATAAATCACAACAGCAGTACACCAGTGGGCTTTTCCTGTCCTCCCACCATTGCTGTCAATTATGGGAAATGATACTTGCATGTATATTCAGTGGGCACACAAGACTCTCATGAACATCGCAGAGAGAGGCATGCAAAGCCACTCTGATAATAACATTTCTTCATCAATCTCCCTGTTAATCATAAAATATGCAAACTTCATTTCAAAGACCTCCAATGCCCTGATACATTCTGTCTATTGTCTCTGGCAATTACACCTTTGCTGCTGATACTCTGTCATTTCCTAAATGACATAGATTTGCTTCAATTGCCATTGCCATCCTTTCATCCAATGTTCTTCCCCACAAATCAATTTTTTTCCTCAGCAGCATAGTGCTGTATGACCCTTATTTTTTTTATTATTATTATCACACTCCAGGATAACTCCAGGCCGATTCCCACCAAGGCAGGGTGGCCCGAAAAAGAAAAACTTTCACCATCATTCACTCCATCACTGTCTTGCCAGAAGGGTGCTTTACACTACAGTTTTTAAACTGCAACATTAACACCCCTCCTTCAGAGTGCAGGCACTGTACTTCCCATCTCCAGGACTCAAGTCCGGCCTGCCGGTTTCCCTGAACCCCTTCATAAATGTTACTTTGCTCACACTCCAACAGCACGTCAAGTATTAAAAACCATTTGTCTCCATTCACTCCTATCAAACACGCTCACACATGCCTGCTGGAAGTCCAAGCCCCTCGCACACAAAACCTCCTTTACCCCCTCCCTCCAACCTTTCCTAGGCCGACCCCTACCCTGCCTTCCTTCCACTACAGACTGATACACTCTTGAAGTCACTCTGTTTCGCTCCATTCTCTCTACATGTCCGAACCACTTCAACAACCCTTCCTCAGCCCTCTGGACAACAGTTTTGGTAATCCCGCACCTTCTCCTAACTTCCAAACTACGAATTCTCTGCATTATATTCACACCACACATTGCCCTCAGACATGACATCTCCACTGCCTCCAGCCTTCTCCTCACTGCAACATTCATCACCCATGCTTCACACCCATATAAGAGCGTTGGTAAAACTATACTCTCATACATTCCCCTCTTTGCCTCCAAGGACAAAGTTCTTTGTCTCCACAGACTCCTAAGTGCACCACTCACCCTTTTCCCCTCATCAATTCTATGATTCACCTCATCTTTCATAGACCCATCCGCTGACACGTCCACTCCCAAATATCTGAATACATTCACCTCCTCCATACTCTCTCCCTCCAATCTGATATCCAATCTTTCATCACCTAATCTTTTTGTTATCCTCATTACCTTACTCTTTCCTGTATTCACTTTTAATTTTCTTCTTTTACACACCCTACCAAATTCATCCACCAATCTCTGCAACTTCTCTTCAGAATCTCCCAAGAGCACAGTGTCATCAGCAAAGAGCAACTGTGACAACTCCCACTTTATGTGTGATTCTTTATCTTTTAACTCCACACCTCTTGCCAAGACCCTCGCATTTACTTCTCTTACAACCCCATCTATAAATATATTAAACAACCACGGTGACATCACACATCCTTGTCTAAGGCCTACTTTTACTGGGAAATAATTTCCCTCTTTCCTACATACTCTAACTTGAGCCTCACTATCCTCGTAAAAACTCTTCACTGCTTTCAGTAACCTACCTCCTACACCATACACCTGCAACATCTGCCACATTGCCCCCCTATCCACCCTGTCATACGCCTTTTCCAAATCCATAAATGCCACAAAGACCTCTTTAGCCTTATCTAAATACTGTTCACTTATATGTTTCACTGTAAACACCTGGTCCACACATCCCCTACCTTTCCTAAAGCCTCCTTGTTCATCTGCTATCCTATTCTCCGTCTTACTCTTAATTCTTTCAATAATAACTCTACCATACACTTTACCAGGTATACTCAACAGACTTATCCCCCTATAATTTTTGCACTCTCTTTTTTCCCCTTTGCCTTTATACAAAGGAACTATGCATGCTCTCTGCCAATCCCTAGGTACCTTACCCTCTTCCATACATTTATTAAATAATTGCACCAACCACTCCAAAACTATATCCCCACCTGCTTTTAACATTTCTATCTTTATCCCATCAATCCCGGCTGCCTTACCCCCTTTCATTTTACCTACTGCCTCACGAACTTCCCCCACACTCACAACTGGCTCTTCCTCACTCTACAAGATGTTATTCCTCCTTGCCCTATACACGAAATCACAGCTTCCCTATCTTCATCAACATTTAACAATTCCTCAAAATATTCCCTCCATCTTCCCAATACCTCTAACTCTCCATTTAATAACTCTCCTCTCCTATTTTTAACTGACAAATCCATTTGTTCTCTAGGCTTTCTTAACTTGTTAATCTCACTCCAAAACTTTTTCTTATTTTCAACAAAATTTGTTGATAACATCTCACCCACTCTCTCATTTGCTCTCTTTTTACATTGCTTCACCACTCTCTTAACCTCTATCTCTTTTTCTCCATATACTCTTCCCTCCTTGCATCACATCTACTTTGTAAAAACTTCTCATATGCTAACTTTTTCTCCCTTACTACTCTCTTTACATCATTCCACCAATCGCTCCTCTTCCCTCCCGCACTCACTTTCCTGTAACCACAAACTTCTGCTGAACACTCTAACACTACATTTTTAAACCTACCCCATACCTCTTCGACCCCATTGCCTATGCTCTCATTAGCCTATCTATCCTCCAATAGCTGTTTATATTTTACCCTAACTGCCTCCTCTTTTAGTTTATAAACCTTCACCTCTCTCTTCCCTTGTATTCCATCTACCTTTTACTCTCTGTGTAGCTACAACTAGAAAGTGATCTGATATATCTGTGGCCCCTCTATAAACATGTACATCCTGAAGTCTACTCAACAGTCCTTTATCTACCAATACATAATCCAACAAACTACTGTCATTTCGCCCTACATCATATCTTGTATACTTATTTATCCTCTTTTTCTTAAAATATGTATTACCTATAACTAAACCCCTTTCTATACAAAGTTCAATCAAAGGGCTCCCATTATCATTTACACCTGGCACCCCAAACTTACCTACCACACCCTCTCTAAAAGTTTCTCCTACTTTAGCATTCAGGTCCCCTACCACAATTACTCTCTCACTTGGTTCAAAGGCTCCTATACATTCACTTAACATCTCCCAAAATCTCTCTCTCTCCTCTGCATTCCTCTCTTCTCCAGGTGCATACACGCTTATTATGACCCACTTCTCGCATCCAACCTTTACTTTAATCCACATAATTCTTGAATTTACACATTCATATTCTCTTTTCTCCTTCCATAACTGATCCTTCAATATTACTGCTACCCCTTCCTTTGCTCTAACTCTCTCAGATACTCCAGATTTAATCCCATTTATTTCCCCCCACCGAAACTCCCCTACCCCCTTCAGCTTTGTTTCGCTTAGGGCCAGGACATCCAACTTCTTTTCATTCATAACATCAGCAATCATCTGTTTCTTGTCATCCGCACTACATCCACGCACATTCAAGCATCCCAGTTTTATAAAGTTTTTCTTCTTCTCTTTTTTAGTAAATGTCTACAGGAGAAGGGGTTACTAGCCCATTGCTCCCGGCATTTTAGTCGCCTCATACGACACGCATGACTTACGGAGGAAAGATTCTTTTCCACTTCCCCATGGACAATAGAAGAAATAAAGAAGAACAAGAGTTATTTAGAAAAAGGAGAAAAACCTAGATGTATGTATATATATATGCATGTGCGTGTCTGTAAAGTGTGACCAAAGTGTAAGTAGAAGTAGCAAGATATTCCTGTTATCTAGCGTGTTTATGAGACAGAAAAAGAAACCAACAATCTTATCATCATGCAAAACAGTTACAGGTTTCTGTTTCACAGTCATCTGGCAGGACGGTAGTACAGTGGACCCCCGCATAACAATCACCTCCGAATGCGACCAATTATGTATGTGTATTTATGTAAGTGCGTTTGTATGTGTATGTTTGGGGGTCTGAAATGGACTAATCTACTTCACAATATTCTTTATGGGAACAAATTCGGTCAGTAATGGCACCTGAACATACTTCTGGATTGAAAAAATATCGTTAACCGGGGGTCCACTGTACTTCCCTGGGTGGTTGCTGTCTACCAACCTACTACCCTTATAGGTGATAAATTAGACACATGAGCAACTTGTCAGTTCTCTGAATTATTTATCTACACCTAATAGGTACACTGCCTCTGGCCTCTGGCAACAGTGATGGAGTGAGCAATGGCACAAATGTTTCTTTTTTATGGGTCATCCTACTGCCAGTGTTAAAAATTTTACTTCTCTAACTACAAACAGGTACAGTAATTACAAAGTAGCATTTACTTAATAAATCCTAGCACATGAAATAGTCTACCACATACAGTGGACCCCCGCTTAACGATCACCTCCAAATGCGACCAATTATGTAAGTGTATTTATGTAAGTGCGTTTGTACGTGTATGTTTGGGGGTCTGAAATGGACTAATCTACTTCACAATATTCCTTATGGGGAAAAATTCGGTCAGTACTGGCACCTGAACATACTACTGGAATGAAAAAAGTTCGTTAAGCGGGGGTCCACTGTATTTGGTTTCCTATTCCAACCCTGAAGTAAAAAAAATCTTACTGTGTTATAAATGGCATTAATCAGTTACCTGGATCAAGGCCTGAGGAGAGGGGTACTCGCCAGCAATTGCCTGTGCAACTTCCACTCCAACATTGTTAAACTGCCGAAGCTGTTGATGCCAGAGTTTTAGCAAGCCCACTCCTGATTTGTCTACCTTCACAGTGTTTGTACTGCTTCCTTCAGCATACCAAGAAAATGATGGTTTTCCCTTTTCATGTCTGCAGGAAAAATAATATAGCTAACAAAACTACAATATCTCAGCAGTTAAGTACTTTCACTGACTTTTACTTAATGTCAACTTTTCTTGCTCATAATGCACATATATAAGTAAGATTTGTATCTGAGTTAATCTACAAGGAAAATCTTCATTATCTAAGATAGATTAAGAACATGGTTCAGGAAAAAAAAAACTCAATGCTAGGTGTTGTCTGTCAATTTGAAATTCAATGCTAAGTATTGTCTGCCACAAATTCAATGCTAGGTGTTGTCTACCATTTTGAAATTCAATGCTAGGTGTTGTCTGCCACTTTGAAATTCAATGTTAGGTGGTGTCTGCCACTCTGAAAATTGAAAGACCAGCAGATGATTAGCAATATGGGACCCCTCAGACTCTAATTAATTTTAATTCAATGTTGGCTGAACAATGTTGCATGCAATAAGGCAGATAAAAGTTCATATCAATAAACTATCATTTGCATGTAGTGATGACCCATATGGGGGGAAGGAAAGGGAAGGGAAGGGAAGGAAAGGAAAGGAAAGGGAAGGGAAGGGAAGGGAAGGGAAGGGAAGGGAGGGAGGGAGGGAGGGAGGGAGGGAGGGAGGGAGGGAGGGAGGGAGGGAGATGGAGGGAGGGAGATGAGGGTAGGGAGATGAAGCTAGGGAGATGGAGGAATGGAGATGAGGGTAGGGAGATGGAGGGAGGGAGATGAGGGTAGGGAGATGGAGGGAGGGAGATGGAGGGAGGGAGATGAGGGTAGGGAGATGAGGGAGGAGGGAGATGGAGGGAGGGAGAAGAGATTAGGGAGGCGAGGGAAAGGAGATGGAGGGAGGGAGATGAATGTAGGGAGATGAGGGTAGGGAGATGGAGGGAGGGAGATGGAGGGAGGGAGATGGAGGAGGAGATGGAGGAGGAGATGGAGGAGGAGGAGGAGATGGAGGAGGAGGAGATGGAGGAGGAGGAGATGATGATGATGATGGTAACAAAAAACCTATAATAATAATAATAATAATAATAATAATAATAATAATAATAATAATAGGTTTTTCTTAACTAAATTACTGTCATCATATTATTGTACACTGACAGCTAAGGAATGAGTGATGGTGAAAGTGTTTACTTCTGAAGGTCATCCTGCACCTATGTAAGACGTGGACAATCAGATAAAGAAAAAAAAACAGTTTCAATGTTTTTACTTTGAGTATTATTCTTTATCTCGCTAATAATGTCACATCTGGGCTCTGACATATTCAGTCTATATGAAGACGTAAGCAAAAAACTGATTAGAAAACAGAATATTGGCTCACAATGTTTGGTATATGAAGACAAAAAGTACATAAGTACATTAAATGCTCTATTTAATAGACTAACTTGCAGAGCAGGTGGCCAGTAATGGCAACTGTGGTGGATAGAGAAAAGATCGTCTTGCTCTGATTGTAACAATAATGAACAATTATGCAACCAAAGAACTTTATCCATTGTTTTGAAATCTACTGACCCAGCAGATTTCGGTCCATATTTCCAAAGTCCGTTAATGGAGGGTTCACTGTAATGGACATTAACACTTCATAAAATACTTACTTGAAAGGTGCTTCAGCCACAGCTTTGGTAACTTGGAGAATAAACATGGCTACTTTATTAGCATCCTCCAATAATCTGTGATTGAGGCTACACTGCAGCTGTGCACTCACGAGGGCAGTCTCTATGTCAACTCTGACAAAAAAAAAGATGGTTCATTTTTCAAACAAAATGCCCAGCTTATGTATCTTATTTGCAAAAAATTATTAACAAAGCAAGACTTTCCCAAAATCCTGCACATAATATTCATTTAAAAGAATTTTTACCCAAACTGTAATGAAATACAGTGGAACTCCGAGATTTGGCCGTAATCTGTTCCAGGAGCTAGGCCTAAAGTCGAAACAGCCTAAAGTCAAAGCAATATTTCCCATAAGAAATAGCATAAATCCAATTAATCCTTCCAGACAAAAAAAAATATTAACAAAATCCACATTTTTTAAAGAATAACTATACTTTTACATATGCAAAACAATTATAAATACATATAGTAATTAAATGAGTAATGAAATAGATAAACAAACATTTAAAATCACATTTACATACCTTTATTGAAGACTCTTCTTGGTATCTGGAAGCTAGGGAGGAGGAAAGAGGGAGGACGTCTCATTGCCTCAACCACTGCCTCCACCACTGCCTCCACCAATGCCTCAACCACTACCTCAACCACTGCCTCAATCACTACCTCAACCACTGCCTCCACTACTGCTTCTACCAATGCCTCAACCACTACCTCAACCACTGCCTCAATCACTACCTCAACCACTGCCTCCACCACTGTGGCGCACTGCCTCGTATTTTTGTACAATTTCTTTCTTCACTTCTATGGTGTTTCTCGCTTTCTTTACCAAAGGGGTGCCACAAGGAAGTTTCTTTGGGCCCATGGTGGTTTATTGCACAGCCACAATCAATAAAAAAGCATTAAACACAATGAATTTATTGTGAAATGTTTGCATGAGCATGCAGGGTAATGTTCACTCAAAGATAAACAGAGCTAGACTGGTTCACGACGCCTGTGCAGGCAGGTATGGGCAGGCAGACAGGTTTGGTACACCGGCAGAAACATAGGGCACAGGTCAAAACTCGGGACAAAATTAAGCCGAAAAAAGCAGTCGAAACTTGAAGCGGCCGATACTGAGGGCGGCCGAAATTCTGGGTTCCACTGTACAGTGGTATCTCGAGTTACAAACTTAATTCATTCCAGAAGGCTGTTCGGATGCTGATACCAAACAAATTTGTTCCCATAAGGAATAACGTAAATTAGGTTAGTCCATTTCAGACCCCCGAAAATACATTTACAAAAATACGCTTACATGATTGTTAGAGCTGGGAGCTGCTCGAAACTCAAGGTACCACTGTATTTATATGCTTTTTACTGTATTTTGCAAGTGAAAATAATTATGGCAGAAATCGTACACCAAATCCAGTCATTCCTGGAGTGGAACCACAGTCGATGGCCTCCACTCCAAACCAACAGATACAGATACTAATGCCGGAAAAAAAATCCCCCCCCAGTACCAACAATACCACCAGTCCGATAACATTCTTCTTTGCAAATATACAGGGTCTAAAGCCAGCAACAAACAACAAAATACCTTTCATCCGTGGACTGCTTGCAGAGGCAAAGGCAATGTTCGCGGCTTTCACTGAGACCCACATAAAGGATCACTTAGACAACGAAATATGGATCCCAGGTTACAACCTATACAGATGTGACAGAGTGAACAGGCAAAAGGGGGGGGTTGGCCTGTACATTGCAGAGTCACTTGTTTGCACAGAACTGCTAAATGCCTCAAATGATGTAGTGGAAGTTTTAGCAGTAAAGGTCGAGAACCAAAACCTAGTCATTGTGATAGTCTACAAGCCTCCGGATGCAACATCCCAGCAATTCCAGGAACAGCTGTTAAAAATTGACCACTGTCTGGAAAACCTTCCAGCTCCTGCACCCAACATCTTGCTCCTGGGGGATTTCAACTTAAGGCACCTAAAATGGAGGAATATAGCAAATAATATTGTTGCAGTAATAACACCAGGAGGCAGCTCTGATGAAAACTCACACTCACGCGAGCTTTTAAATCTCTGCACAAAATTCAATTTAAACCAGCAAATAATAGAGCCTACTAGACTGGAGAATACACTAGACCTCATCTTCACTAACAATGATGATCTGATAAGAAATATCACCATATCAAAAACAATATACTCAGATCACAACATAATTGAGGTTCAGTCATGTATGCGCGGAGCCCCAGACCGACATAATGAGATTAGTCACGAGGGAGCATTCACCAAATTCAACTTCAATAACAAAAACATAAAGTGGGACCAAGTAAACCAAGTCCTAACCGATATAAGCTGGGAAGATATACTAAGCAACACAGACCCCAACTTATGCCTAGAACAGATTAACTCGGTAGCACTCGATGTATGCACAAGGCTTATTCCTCTAAGAAAAAGGAGGAGTAGATGTAAAACAGAAAGAGACAGGCGCTCCCTTTACAGGCGACGGAAAAGAATAACAGAGCGGCTAAAAGAGGTCAATATATCTGAAATGCGTAGGGAGACACTGGTCAGAGAAATAGCAAGCATCGAACTTAAGCTAAAAGAATCCTTTAGGAGTCAGGAATCGCGGGAAGAACTAAAAGCCATAAATGAAATCGAAAGAAACCCAAAGTATTTCTTCTCCTATGCCAAATCAAAATCGAGAACAACGTCCAGTATTGGGCCCCTACTTAAACAAGATGGGTCCTACACAGATGACAACAAGGAAATGAGTGAGCTACTCAAGTCCCAATATGACTCAGTTTTTAGCAAGCCGCTAACCAGACTGAGAGTCGAAGATCAAAATGAATTTTTTATGAGAGAGCCACAAAATTTGATTAACACAAGCCTATCCGATGTTATCCTGACGCCAAATGACTTCGAACAGGCGATAAATGACATGCCCATGCACTCTGCCCCAGGGCCAGACTCATGGAACTCTGTGTTCATCAAGAACTGCAAGAAGCCCCTATCACGAGCCTTTTCCATCCTATGGAGAGGGAGCATGGACACGGGGGTCGTCCCACAGTTACTAAAAACAACAGACATAGCCCCACTCCACAAAGGGGGCAGTAAAGCAACAGCAAAGAACTACAGACCAATAGCACTAACATCCCATATCATAAAAATCTTTGAAAGGGTCCTAAGAAGCAAGATCACCACGCATCTAGAAACCCATCAGTTACACAACCCAGGGCAACATGGGTTTAGAAAAGGTCGCTCCTGTCTGTCTCAACTATTGGACCACTACGACAAGGTCCTAAATGCACTAGAAGACAAAAAGAATGCAGATGTAATATATACAGACTTTGCAAAAGCCTTCGACAAGTGTGACCATGGCGTAATAGCGCACAAAATGCGTGCTAAAGGAATAACAGGAAAAGTCGGTCGATGGATCTATAATTTCCTCACTAACAGAACACAGAGAGTAGTCGTCAACAGAGTAAAGTCCGAGGCAGCTACGGTGAAAAGCTCTGTTCCACAAGGCACAGTACTCGCTCCCATCTTGTTCCTCATCCTTATATCCGACATAGACAAGGATGTCAGCCACAGCACCGTGTCTTCCTTTGCAGATGACACCCGAATCTGCATGACAGTGTCTTCCATTGCAGACACTGCAAAGCTCCAGGCAGACATCAACCAAATCTTTCAGTGGGCTGCAGAAAACAATATGAAGTTCAACGATGAGAAATTTCAATTACTCAGATATGGTAAACATGAGGAAATTAAATCTTCATCAGAGTACAAAACAAATTCTGGCCACAAAATAGAGCGAAACACCAACGTCAAAGACCTGGGAGTGATCATGTCGGAGGATCTCACCTTCAAGGACCATAACATTGTATCAATCGCATCTGCTAGAAAAATGACAGGATGGATAATGAGAACCTTCAAAACTAGGGAGGCCAAGCCCATGATGACACTCTTCAGGTCACTTGTTCTATCTAGGCTGGAATATTGCTGCACACTAACAGCACCTTTCAAGGCAGGTGAAATTGCCGACCTAGAAAATGTACAGAGAACTTTCACGGCGCGCATAACGGAGATAAAACACCTCAATTATTGGGAGCTCTTGAGGTTCCTAAACCTGTATTCCCTGGAACGCAGGAGGGAGAGATCTTTCTTCTTTCAACACACCGGCCGTATCCCACCGAGGCAGGGTGGCCCAAAAGGAAAAACGAAAGTTTCTCCTTTTACATTTAGTAATATATACAGGAGAAGGGGTTACTAGCCCCTTGCTCCCGGCATTTTAGTCGCCTCTTACAACACGCATGACTTACGGAGGAAGAATTCTATTCCACTTCCCCATGGAGGTAAGAGGAAATAAACAAGAACAAGAACTAGAAAGAAAATAGAAGAAAACCCAAAGGGGTGTGTATATATATGCTTGTACATGTATGTGTAGTGTGACCTAAATGCAAGTAGAAGTAGCAAGACATACCTGAAATCTTGCATGTTTATAAGACAAACAAAAGACACCAGCAATCCTACCATCGTGTAAAACAATTACAGGCTTCAGTTTTGCACTCACTTGGCAGGACGGTAGTACCTCCCTGGGTGGTTGCTGTCTACCAACCTACTACCTAGGAGGAGGGAGAGATACATGATTATATACACCTGGAAAATCCTAGAGGGACTAGTACCGAACTTGCACACGAAAATCACCCACTACGAAAGCAAAAGACTTGGCATACGATGCACCATCCCCCCAATGAAAAGCAGGGGTGTCACTAGCACGTTAAGAGACCATACAATAAGTGTCAGGGGCCCGAGACTGTTCAACTGCCTCCCAGCACACATAAGGGGGATTACCAACAGACCCCTGGCAGTCTTCAAGCTGGCACTGGACAAGCACCTAAAGTCAGTTCCGGATCAGCCGGGCTGTGGCTCGTATGTTGGTTTGCGTGCAGCCAGCAGCAACAGCCTGGTTGATCAGGCTCTGATCCACCAGGAGGCCTGGTCTCAGACCGGGCCGCGGGGGCGTTGACCCCCGGAACTCTCTCCAGGTAAACTCCAGGTTACCAGATATTATTCACCTCTGTTAATCTATTTAAAACTGTGCTAGACTAGTATGATAATTGTCCAGTCTCTTTCAAACAAGAATCTTACTTGCATTTATGTTTACTCTACATGTTCTCTTTTCAGGATATCTTCAAAAGGATCAAACAATGATTTACCCTGAAACAATACAACTGTTTGCAATTAGTTAAATAATTTTTACTAGGCATCATAGTTCAGTTGCACTTTACAATGATTTCTCACTCATCATTCATAGATTTTCCTTCTTGGGTGTCCCATAGCTCAACCACTAGCACACTCAGCTCATATACTAAGGTTCAGAGTTTAAATCTCCGGTACGGCTGGAAAACATTAGGACATGTTTCCATAAGACATCTGCTGTCCATGTTCACCCATCAGTATAAAATGGGTACCTGGGTGTTAGTCGACTGGTGTGGGTCGCATCCTGGGACAAAACTGACCTAATTTGCCGAAATACTCAGCATAACAAGGGGCTTTCTATATAGTAGTATGTCATTGATGTCAGCTAGGACTGTATACCTTGTACATGTACTTGTATAAATTTTTCTTCTTCTTTCAACAAACCGGCCGTATCCCACCGAGGCAGGGTGGCCCAAAAATAAAAACAAAAGTTTCTCTTTTTAAATGTAGTACAGAGGAACCTCAAATATCGAACTTTCTTTGGTCCAGAAGGCTGTTCGAGTGCCTTTACCGAATGAATTTATTCCCATCAGGAATAATGTAAATTAGATTAGTCCATTTCAGACCCTCAAAAATACACTTATAAAAGCACTTACAAAAATACACTTACATAATTGGTCGTGTTGGGAGCAGTTCGATTTTTGAGGTTCCACTGTAATTTGTACAGGAGACGGGGTTACTAGGCCCTTGCTCCCGGCATTTTAGTCGCCTCTTACAACACGCATGGCTTAAGGAAGAAGAATTCTGATCCACTTTGCCATGGAGACAAGAGGAAATAAACACGAACAAGAACTAGAAAGAAAATAGAAGAAAACCCAGAGAGGTGTGTATTTATATGCTTGTACATGTATGTGTAGTGTGACCTAAGTGTAAGTAGAAGTAGCAAGACATACCTGTAATCTTGCATGTTTATGAGACAGACAAAAGACACCAGCAATCCTACCATCATGCAAAACAATTACAGGCTTTCGTTTTACACTCACTTGGTAGGACAGTAGTACCTCCCTGGGTGGGTGCTGTCTATCAACCTACTACCTATTATTCTTTCTTTCTTTCAACACACCGGCCGTATCCCACCGCGGCAGGGTGGTTAAAAAAGAAAAACAAAAGTTTCTCTTTTTAAACTTAGTAATTTATACAGGAGAAGGGGTTACTAGCCCATTGCTCCCGGCATTTTAGTCGCCTCTTACAACACGCATGGTTTACGGAGGAAGAATTCTGTTCCACTTCCCCATGGAGATAAGAGGAAATAAACAAGAACAAGAACTAGAAAGAAAATAGCAGAAAACCCAGAGGGGTGTGTGTATATATATGCTTGTACATGTAGTGTGACCTACGTGTAAGCAGAAGTAGCAAGACATACCTGAAATCTTGCATGCTTATGCGACAGAAAAAAGGACACCAGCAATCCTACCATCATGTAAAACAATTACAGGCTTTTGTTTTACACTCACTTGGCAGGACGGTAGTACCTCCCTGGGCAGTTGCTGTTTACCAACCTACTAACTATTATTTTTTCTTCTCCTTTCAACAAACCAGCCGTATCCCACCAAGGCGGGGTGGCCCAAAAGGAAAAACAAAAGTTTCTCCTTTTACATTTAGTAATATGTATATACAGGAGAAGGGGTTACTAGCCCCTTGCTCCTGGCATTTTTAGTCGCCTCTTACAACACGCATGGCTTACGGAGGAAGAATTCTGTTCCACTTCTCCATGGAGGTAAGAAGAAATAAACAAGAACTAGTAAGAAAATAGAAGAAAACCCAGAGGGGTGTGTATATATGCTTGTACATGTATGTGTAGTGTGACCTAAGTGTAAGCAGAAGTAGCAAGACATACCTGAAATCTTGCATGTTTATGCGACAGAAAAAAGGACACCAGCAATCCTACCATCATGTAAAACAATTACAGGCTTTAGTTTTACACTCACTTGGCAGGACGGTAGTACCTCCCTGGGCGGTTGCTGTCTACCAACCTACTACCTAGGATTATTATTATTATTATTACATGTATATTATATTTCTCACTCATTATTCATAGATTTTCATGCATCAAGGTTTTATCTATGTCTTTCTTCTTTCTTTCAACAAACCGGCCTTATCCCACCGAGGCAGGGTGGCCCAAAAAGAAAAACAAAAAGTTTCTCCTTTTAAATATAGTAATTTATACAGGAAAAGGGGTTACTAGCCCCTTGCTCCCGGCATTTTAGTCGCCTCTTACGACACGCATAGCTTACGAAGGAAGAATTCTGTTCCACTTCCCCATGGAGTTTTATCTATGTCTTCTTTAAGCACACCGGCCATATCCCACCGAGGCGGGGTGGCCCAAAAGGAGAAAAGAAAGTTTCTCCTTTTACATTTAGTAATATATAGAGGAGAAGGGGTTACTAGCCCCTTGCTCCCGGCATTTTAGTCGCCTCTTACGACACGCATGGCTTACGGAGGAAGAATTCTGTTCCACTTCCCCATGGAGATAAGAGGAGATAAACAAGAACAAGAGCTAGAAAGAAAACAGAAGAAAACCCAGAGGGGTATGTTTGTATATATATGCTTGTACATGTATGTGTAGTGTGACCTAAGTGTAAGTAGAAGTAGCAAGATGTACCTGAAACCTTGCATGTTCATGAGACAGAAAAAAAAAGACACCAGCAATCCTACCATCGTGTAAAACAATTACAGGCTTCTGTTTTACACTCACTTGGCAGGATGGTATTACCTCCCTGGGCGGTTGCTGTCTACCAACCTACTACCTAGGATTATTATTATTATTATTATTATTATTATTATTATATTATATTTCTCACTCATTATTCATAGATTTTCATGCATCAAGGTTTTATCTATGTCTTTCTTCTTTCTTTCAACAAACCAGTCGTATCCCACCGAGGCAGGGTGGCCCAAAAAGAAAAACAAAAGTTTCTCTAATTTATACAGGAGAAGGGGTTACTAGCCCCCTTGCTCCCAGCATTTTAGTCACCTCTTACAACAAGCATAGCTTAAGGAGGAAGAATTCTGTTCCACTTCCCCATGGAGTTTTATCTATGTATAATAACAAAATACATGAAAAAAAACAATAAAGCCTAGGAGGACTTGGCTATTGTAGATTTTATAATCAAGATGAGAGCCTAGAAAAGTAAATTAAAGGACACAACACTAAAGAACATTAAGAGACTGCACAGTTAAAAAAGTTATTTATAATTGAAGCTTGGGAAAAAGGTAATAAAAATTTGAACCTAGTACAGGAATTGATAATGATAATGATGCAGGATCAGCTTATGACTTTGAAAGAGTCAAAAGTAAAATCAAAGGAGTGTTTATTGAGGCTGATGAAGTAAACAGAGATGATGTATTATGATAGTTGGAGATCAACACTATGGACCCATATTTTTCAAATGTACAGTACCCTAATTCATAATACCCCTCAAACTAAAGTTTTTCTGATCTGAGGGTAACAAGGGAGCAAGTGTTTCTAAGCCTTGCTAACAATTATTGGCGAATACATGATAGCTTGGTACACGTTTGGTTGGTTCATATTTTTGGTACAAGTTAGAAAATACTGACTTTTATTATGACTGAAGGACATAATTCTATACTGTTTTCTCTACAGTCTCTGCAAAAAAATCTTTGCTGTGACACACGAAAAGAAAAGTTCGCCACTAATGAAGTACCAAATATTTTTTACTTATTTCCAATCACACAGAGAAAATGAATTAGACTTATTAATACATCTGGCATCCCCTCAACTTGGATAAACATGAGACATAAATGCAAAGACCTCAGCGATCCACATTAGATGGAGATGTTGTCACACTTGCCATTCACCCCTTTCTTCTTCTTTCAACAAACAGGCCGCATCCCACCGAGGCAGGGCGGCCCAAAAAGAAAAACAAAAGTTTCCCTTTTTAACCCTTTCAGGGTCCGTCCCGTAGATCTACGGCTTTACGGTGAGTGTCCAAACCGTAGATCTACGCCATGAGCTCAGCTCACTCTGATAAACTGTGAGTGGTACATTTGGGCCTAGATATGAGAGAATACATCTATGTGGTATGTGTGCACCACATAAAACAGATCCTGCAGCACACTGTGTATAATGAGAGAAAAAACTGAAATCATGATTTTTCGATTAAAACAGCAACTTTGCAGTGTTTTTTCGTATGTTTTTTATAGTTGTATTTGCGATTTCTTGGTCTCATTTGATAGAATGGAAGACATATTACAGAAATAGAGATGATTTTGATTGGTTTTAGCACTGGAAATGACTTGAAACTGAGCTCAAAGTAGCGGAAATGTTAAATTTTTGCCGATATTCAAGAGTAAACAAACGACCTCACACGTCTAATACACGTCAGCTGGTGGGTCTAATATATATTCACAAATATGGTGATGATATTTATACAATTATTACAGTATTGCATAACAGTAAATCTTCTATTTTTTGGTGT
This sequence comes from Cherax quadricarinatus, assembly GCF_038502225.1. Taxonomy (NCBI): domain Eukaryota; kingdom Metazoa; phylum Arthropoda; class Malacostraca; order Decapoda; family Parastacidae; genus Cherax; species Cherax quadricarinatus. The sequence goes on along the minus strand of NC_091351.1, from coordinate 15,238,046 downwards.
GAATAAAAATTCATTATGTGAATAAAAAATAAAAATGGAATTTATTTGTAAAGCCTCAAAACATAACTAATGAACAGAGGAAATGTTAGTTTAGTGCCAGGAATGCCTACATTGTTTATTCTGGACCCTATTTTGAAATTGGAATATTTTGAACTTTGTGTTAAATTGGCCAAATTAACAATTTCCGATCACTTTATTTTGTAGTTGAAACAGTTGACTTGGCGATTTCTTGTGCTCAATCGATAGAATAGAAGTAATACTAGTGAAATAGCTAAGAATTTGGTTGATTGGAATAATGTAATTGGCCTAAAATGGGAGTCAAAGTCGGCAAAATCGCCGATTCGTAAATATCACTGACACATCAAAATTCGCGAGAGCATAATTTCGTCAATTTTCCACCAAATTTCGTACTTTTTGTTTTATTACCTTCACAAAAAGATTCTCTACGATTTCATAAGAAAAAATAATTTTTTTTTTTTTTTTAAATTCTTGGACACTGGTGCGTGACTCCAGATTTGGGCCTTGGACCCTGAAAGGGTTAAATTTAGTAATTTATATAGGAGAAGGGGTTACTAACCCCTTGCTCCACGCATTTTAGTCACCTCTTACGACACACATGCCTCACGGAGGAAGAATTCTGTTCCACTTCCCCAAGGAGATTGCCTCTTTCTCCCTGCATAATAATTACAGTATTTTTGTTGCCATCCACAGCTATTCTTGCCAGTTACAATGAGTCACGAGATGCTTTGTAAGGCAGAGAAAACTCGTGTCATCACTCTCCTGGATGAAGGAGTCCCAGTGAAGGATACTGAAGAGAAGCTGAGATGCATCCCAGAGCCTGTCTGTCCAGAACCTCAACAGAGCTACAAGAAACCTGCCTTATGGTACCATCCCCATCAGAAAGAAGGGGTGTGGGAAGCTCTGGAAGAACACCCCATGCACTGACACTCTTCTGATGAGAGAAGTTATGCTACATCATAACCAAGGCCATGGTCTGTGTTTTTTTCAGCAGAATTGTGACTGTGGTGGTCTTTATTTCCGGCTAAAAGGGGAAGCAATCAATGGGGAGAAATATTCAAAGGTTCTTGATGAGATACTTCTCATTTATTACCATAATCCTGGTACTAGCACCTTTAAATGAAGCATAATGGACCTCCTTCTCTATATGCCAATGCAGCAAGGTCAAGTACTGACTGAGACAGCATGAAATCCCCATTGTTCAAAGTGGCCAGAAAACAGCCTGGATCTCATCCCAATCAAAAATGACAGGCAGGTTTGAAATTCAGGGTTGCAGAGCAACAAATTTCTAGCATTTAAAAGATGGTGGAGGTCCTGGAAAGTTTATGGATTTGTATTGTTCTGACTTATTTTAAGAAACTAAGTGATTTTTTGCCAAAAATTATTAAAAAGTAATGACAGTAAAAGGTCAGATGACTAAATATTTATGTTTGATACTTTCTGACTTCACTAATAAAGGTTATTAAACTGTTTTGGTGTTTTATTCACCCTTTTGCAAACTTTTTTTGCAGCAAAGATTTTTTGTACAGCCTATATATATTTTGTTTTTTTCATTTTGGCATCAAATGTAATAATTTTTTAATATACATATTTGTTTTGAGAGTGTGTGGCAAGTTTGCATATTTCTGGTATATATTTGCCAAGAAATATTTATATCATACAGAGAATTTGGAGTACAGAAAATAAAAGGAAATAATGGGTCACAAAGGATATAATTCAGAGGACTAAGGAGGGGTTGTTGAGAGGATTCATGCAGGCAGAGAGGATGGAGAGGGATAGCATGATAAAGAGGGGGTATAAATCTGAAGCAGAATGTAAGAGGGGGGTACGGGTCATCCCAGGAATGGTTGGAGTCGGGGTAGTAAGAGTTATGCAAGAAAGGTATACAATACTGACAAGAAGAAAGTTAAGACATACGTGCAACATCTGGTTATCTTTATTGTAGACGTTTCGCCATCCACTAGCTTTATCAATACAGATTCTAGGACATAATTAGAAGACACCAAGGTAGTAGATTGGTAAACAGCATCCTCCTAGGGAGGTACTACTGTCCTGCCAAGTGAGTGTACAATGAAAGCCTGTAATTGTTTTACATGATGGTAGGATTGCTGGTGTCTTTCGTCTGTCTCATAAACATGCAAGATTTCAGGTATGTCTTGCTACTTCTACTTGCACTTAGGTCACACTACACATACATGTACAAGCATATATATACACACACCCCTCTGGGTTTTCTTCTATTTTCTTTCTAGTTATTGTTCTTGTTTATTTCCTCTTACCTCCATGGGGAAGTGGAACAGAATTCTTCCTCCGTAAGCCATGCATGTTGTAAGAGGCAACGAAAATGCCGGGAGCAAGGGGCTAGTAACCCCTTCTCCTGTATGTATTACTAAATGTAAAATGAGAAACTTTCGTTTTTCCTTTTAGGCCATCCTGCCTTGGTGGGATACGGCCGGTGTGTTGAAAGAAAGAATTAGAAGACAGCAGAACTATATACAAAAGATGAGGTAATCAGTCCCTCAGCCTTGGAGATGGTGTTAAGAGCACCGTGGTAATAAAGATTCTGGAGCAAAGGCAAGGAGACTGGCGTTTATATAGGTGTCAGTGGATAAGAACGTGTAGCAGATGAGGCCATAGTTACTGGTAGGAGGGATTTCCCAGTGGAAGTAGATCCTACCCAAAGGGATGGGTTAGCTGCAGTTGCTGTGAAGAAGGTCTTGTAGATGTCCTATGAACCAAGATTCCATGATGTTGCAGTGTCTGACAAGTTGTGCAAGAAAGGTTTACAATACCGACAAGGTGAAAGTTAAGACACATGTGCAACATCTGGTTATCTTGGTTCAGAGGACATCTACAAGACCTTCTTCATGGCTAGGGGTCTATTGATAATCCCCCTTATGTATCCTGGGAGGTAGTTGAACAGTCCAGGGCCCCTGGCATTTGTTGTGTTCTCTCTGTGAACTCATGGCATCCCTGCTTTTCACTAGGGTAATGTTGCATCTCCCTCCAAGTCTTTTGCTTTCATAGGGAGTGATTTTTGTGTGCAAGTTTGGTACCAATCCCTCTATAATTTTCAAAGTGTATACAGTGGACCCACGGTATTCAATGGCCTCGGTATTCGATAAATCCGGTATTCGATGCATTTTATTGCAAAAATTTTGCCTCGGTATCCGATCGAAAACCCGGTATTCGATGCGATTCGTACGAGATGTGTCCACGTGTGGCCTGAACTGCCCCGTGTGTGCCAGTGTTTACAAGTCAGCCAGTGTGCGCGCATCTAAGGATACATTCGGTACATTCCACATTATCATTGTTATTGGTGCTTGTTTCTGCAAAATAAGTCACCATGGGCCCCAAAAAAGCTTCTAGTGCCAACCCTTCAAGAACAAAGGTGCTAATGACTATTGAAATGAAGAAAGAGATAATTGCAAAGTATGAAAGTGGAGTGCGTGTGTCGGAGCTGGTCAGGTATTACAACCTAGGATTTCAAATGGCCTGTTATCCCAGGTGTAATGGGAGCAAATAAACACAGTAGAAAAAGTTTAGACTTATATTATCCTTCACCAATTATAACAGCAATATGTACACTATGTACAGTGATAAATATAGTGCACTCCACGGTAAGCAAGGCAGAAATAGAAGCCACAAGATAGCAGACCGTGCTTCAACCAGCTCTAGAGTGGGAATGACAAGGGCAGACAGGAGAGCGGTATCCACATAACCTCTGCGATTGTCAATCCCACCTTCTTATTGGCTAGAACCTGGTCACTAGTTGAACGATGGGGCCCCATCATCAACTCTTAGCAACCTGGTTCGCTGGTTGGGGGAGATAGCCTGTAAATGAGGGTGTGTCCATGCGCCGAATAAAGGTTACGTACTCTTTGCATGCCACACCCCCACCCCCGAGAAGGCTCAGGATTAGGCTGCCACCTCCCAGTGGTAACCGTGCCGCCATGGCACAAAATAATGGGACCGCCTATCCTCTCCACCATCCAACTCTTAGAT